>NW_011502885.1:0-15358 GCF_000495115.2 Populus euphratica | reverse complement strand
ATGATTATATTATAACGATAAAATGATTGTTGTTCATTAAAAACTATAACAACAAAATGACCTTTTATAAAAAATCATAGAATTATCACACGTGTTGTATAACTATTTTGCAAAGATAAAATGATCATTGTTCATTAAAAATTATAATATTATTGCACATATGGTATAACTATTTTGTAATGATAAAATGATCATTGTTCGTTAAAAACTATAACGATAAAATGACCTTCCATTAAAAATCATAGTATTATTGCACGTGTTGTATGATCATATATAAAAACAAAATGATCGTTGTTCGTTAAAAATTATAACGACAAAATAACCTTTCATTAAAAATCATAGTATTATTGCACATGTGGTATAATTATTTTGTAACAATAAAATGACCATTGCTTATTAAAAACTATAACAACAAAATGATCTTTCACTAAAAATCATAGTATTATTACACATATTATATGATCATACATAATAACAAATTGATCGTTGTTCGTTAAAAATTATAATGACAAAATAACCTTTCATTAAAAGCCATAGTATTATTGCACATGTTGTAGATCATTTTATATAAAAAAAATGATCGTTGTTCATTAAAAACTATAATGATAAAATGACCTTTCAATAAAAATCATAGTATTAATGCACGTGCTATATGATTATATTATAATGATAAAATGATCGTTGTTTATTAAAAACTATAACAACAAAATGATCTTTCATTAAAAATCATAATATTATTGTACATGTGGTATAACTATTTTGTAACGATAAAATGATCATTGTTCATTTAAAACTATAACAACAAAATGATTTTTCATTATAAATCATAGTATTATTTCACGTGTTGTATGATCATTTTATAATAACAAAATAATCATTTAATTTGTTCATTAAAAACTATAACAACAAAATAACTTTTCATTAAAAATTATAGTATTATTGCATGTGTTATTATAATGAAAAAATAATTATCATTTGTTAAAAACTATAACAATAAAATAACATTTTATTAAAAATTATAGTATTATTCCTCATGTTATATGATCATTTTATATTGATAAATTGATTGTTATTCAATAAAAATCATAACGATAAAATAGCCATTAAAGAAAAAATTATAACAATAAAATAACCTTTACCAAATGGATATTTGCATTTTAATGCCCCAAGAACCTTCAACGAGCGTCTGTTAAAACAGGGGGGAAAACAAGACAGTTGTTTTTGCTTTAGCCGCTTAGTTCAAATTTCGTGTTTTCCACACAATTAAAAAAAAAAAAAAAGGAGAAGGTGGAGAGTTCCACTGAAAACCTAATCCGTAAAGTTCAAACTTACTTATTAACCTTTTTGTTTTTTAGGAGAATTACTTATTTACTTATTATTAATTCAAATTTCGTATTTTCCAAAATCACAGACGCACGTATATATACATGATTTCATTTCTTTTATTGAGTACAGTCTCTCTAATCGTATGAATATGAATTTATATGTGGAATTAAAATGATTTAAAAGTTGAATTTCTCCAGAAAATATATTAATTATATCAAAAGTTGGGCACCGTTCTTTATTAATTTACATTTTTAAGAACCCCAGAGCACATCCCAGATACCCTAGCTAGTTTGCCAAGAGGTTTACAGCTTTAAATCTCTAATGGTTTCCGAAACTACACCATTAAACGGGAAGAAGAAGAAGAAGAGGTGGATAAGTACGAGATTTGAAGCTGTCAAAACACCTGTCAAGTACCTAGCCTGTCTTTATTCCTATAAATGCACCCCACAAAGCAATTGGTCCTCATCAAATGAGCCTGTCCCTTTACCTTTACTCCCTTCTTTTGTCCAAAAATGGCTAGATTTAGGTTCAACGTTAATGATAAGAGAAGCACGGGAGCTTCAAGAACTCAACAACAGGAGCAAGAGCAGCAGCAAAAGGAGGGACATCAGCGACAGCTTCAAGCACACAGCGAATGTGACAACAATAAGTGTTGGAGATGCCCTATGCTTCCTCCTGTTCTCGCCTTACCTGCATTTGAAGACAGCAGCAGGTACGAGCTCCATGAGTAAATGAAATGCTAGCTAAGGTGCTTTTTCTTAATTATTTATGTGTAAATCTCAGGTCTGGGAATGGTTTGGTTCGCTATGCGACCAAGTAAAAACCTCTTTTCAATTGTGAAGGAATTAATTGTTGCCATATTCACACACACGTGCATTTTGATCAATAATCAGCCTTTGTTTATTCACTAACCCTTTGAATCTAATGCCATGCAGCGAAGATAATAGAGAAGAATTGCAAGAGGTTATGTACAGCTCTCTTCGTCTCTATTGCATGGATGTTCTTCATTTTCTTAATGGTTTCTTTTGGATTATTAATTAAGTCTACATTCAAAGAATGCATTCAATTGTTTTACATGTGTATATGCAGGCAATATATCAATGTTGAAGTTATCCTTTAAATCTATTAATTAATCTCTACATTAGTACAAATATATATGTTGAAAGTACTCTAATACTCCAAGTCCACAAGTTCATGGGACCTTTTCTCCTGTGAGAATAAGTTAATACGAGTCAGAGTTCCTTTCTACCTTCTCCCCTGATTATTTCTAACATTTCCATGCTTATAAACAGGAAAGGAACCGACTCATTCAACGATATGCTGGCGGGGAGCTGCAATTCCTCATTGACTGGTTATTTCTCTATTTAACTCTCGATCCGTAGTGCTCTCTCTGTGTGTGTGTCTATATATATATATAGACATAGACACGCGCGCGCGCGCACACGATTCCATATTTCATTACCACGTATAATGACCATTTCTAATTATACATTTTGCTTCTTCTGCATGTACTGGATTCTTTATTAAATTGGGATTAAATATTACACCCACAGGTTTGAGGTATGCCTGATATCAATTTACAAAATTCTATTAATATTAGTGAAGACAAATTCAATGTTTTTAGTAGATCCTCTCCTCTTCTCCACTGTATGTTGAAACACGCAACTCTTTTATGTTTGCAGCACATCCATAGAGATCTAGAGGAGTTAAGGCGTGATCTGGATTCTGTCAAAGAGGAACTCTGGTAGATATCCTTCCTGCTCTATGAACCTTCATTAACTCGCATTGCATGTTTAGTTTCTCCCTCTCAGTGGGCTCATGTTAACGTATTTTTTGGATGAGTTATTTTTTCATCAATTTCCACAAAAACTTTAAATGAGACATGAAAAAAGGTTTTAAAAAAAACAGAGGAAAGAGGGGGCTAAATGCCGGTTATGACCTTCCTAACCAGTTCTCACTGAAAGGTTTTTCTTAATTTGCAGGCGAAAACGATCTGGGTAAGGGGAAGTTGGAGGCGATATGGCATGGAGGAGGAGGAGGGATCCTGTCAAATCCGAGTCATATTGTCTGGTGTTTTAGCTGGAAATTAAGCTTGCTAATCTATGTTAGTTTTATGCGTCTTTTTAGTGTCTTAATTAAGTCGTTGCAGTTTGAGTCAGTGCTTCGTCTTCGGACAATGTATGCCATGTTTCTGGTGAAATCTGGCTTCTTAAATAAAGTTTAAGTGCAATTTTCAGTAGAACTCTCTTTTCGGTGCTCTTACTCTGGCGTGTGCCAGATCCAGTTCTGTGCCATGTATGAACTATAGGATGTGGTTCGATAAAAGTGCAGCTTTCAATGATATCTTGCTCTAAAATGCCACAGCCGTTCCATGAAACAAATGACTCTGTTAACAATTTTCCACTTACATGAACGTTGGTATAATAATATTTATATATACTACCACGTATCATCTGTGTGTATAAATCGCTACAAACAACTTTCCTGCTTCTACTCCTATTCTACCAACACCTAATCATATGAGTGTGCGTATGAGTAGCTAGGCCAGGAAAATCGTGTGAATAACTCAAGCAGGAAAACACCCATCCGGGCCAGCGCTAGCTGCCTCCTTCACAAGAAGTTTAACGAGCAATAGCACCCAAATGCAAATGCAAGGTCCAAGATTTTATCTTCCAGCAGTACACGGGCAATAAGAGTACAGATGGGTGAATGAATTAGTATTGAGGCAGCATGGTAAAGGATCTCTGCATTGTTGATGAGGGAGAGAAACCAGGCTCAAATTTTGTGAGGGGTCCGAGAGGCTGAGCAGAAAGTAGGCATAGTAATTAGTGGTGGGAGACTAGGTGCCCTAAAAGGAGTGCTTTGCGATATTTGCAAACTGTCCCCAAAGTTATTGTATAACAAATGATGCAACTGTTAAGCTCGCCTCAGCTAGATGAATGAGAAACATTAGCCACCTTGCATGCAACAACTATCAAAAGAAAAGAAAAGAAAAGAAAAGAAAAAAACACTCAGGGAACAAAAATAAAGGTAAGGTAAGTCGACTCCTTAACCATGCGCCAAGTTATGTAGCGCCAAAGTGTGTTGACAAACCCTATTGACAACAAAGGTATAGTAAAGTGCTGGTGTAAAGTACATGTAAAATACAATGTTTACACATCTTTTACACTATTACTCTATTAATATATAAACTGAATGCCAGCAAAATATGTTGCTGAATTTGCAAAATAGGTGATCACTTCCTCATATCATTCATTGCGTTCTAGGAGCAGAGCAAAACATAACTCTAGTCATATATTCATCCCATTGTTCTTCCTTTACACCACAACTACCAGATCATAATACCAGCTATTAGCAGATATTAAAAGAAAAATCAAAATCATTGGGCATTCTCAATACACCATAAGGTTTTTTTAAAGCAAAGTCAACAGGAAATAGAGCATTATATGAATCTTTTCTCTCAGGCATTACATGAATGAGTCTGTATATGTTTATGTGTTCTTGAACAAAAACCAAACCTCAATACTGATTGTTATCAAACACCCAAGGTTCGTGCAAGAAGAGTTCCCGGCCATTCATTTGTACTGTTCCTGCAGCTATATCTTCTTCACGTTTCCTAGCAGCTTCAGCTTTTCTAGCTAAGGAATCTGCTTCCTGATAAAAAAAACCAAAAGAAAAAAGACTGATATTTCTTGTCATAATTATAAAAGGAAAAAATAAATAAAGTAGTTTAACATTAGTAGAGCCCTCATCATGTCTCTGAACTTGTTATCAACTTGGTAACAGTTCAAGGAGGTGCGATTATGCAAATACCCTCTACTTAACAGCAACTTATTATAATGCCTTGAGAAGGCTCTCAGTTACCTTCACTAGTAACAACCTGCAGACTAAAATTTTTACTTTCGTGATGGTGTCTGATTTGTAACAGATTCATTGCGGCAACAACTATCAAAAAGAAAACACACAACATGGGTACCAAATCTTGCTGCTAACAGTTAAATGCATTACCACAAAATCCCTTTCCCAGTTCTTTATTCCTTCTTGATGATAACTTTGACCCACCAAATCAATATATGGCCGATAGGATAGAAAGGATCAGGAACTCCCATGTATGGCCAATTATATTAAACCCTCAACAAATTACAGATACTTGGATGATAAATGAAATTGGGAACCAAATAAAGAAGTGCGTTACCACTCAGTAACACTGCATTTATTTCGCAAATAGCCTTTAAGTGAATTCATACACAAAAAGCTAACAGAGATTCCCTATTCTAATGCCCAAGACAAAGGCCAAACCGTTCAATATTTCTAGTGTTGCACTGCATTGACATGATACACACACCAAACTCAACGATTCAAGATGAAAGTTTTGGTATATATTAACATATTTACAATCTTCAATATAGCTCAATTATCAGTTACGAATTCCAGGACAATTGGTTTGATAAGGAACGAAACCCTAGAAAAGTAAAGGGCGAAGAAGAAAGTACCTTTTGGCGTTTCCAGAGGAGGAACTGGGCCTGTGTTATTGGTTGAGACCTTGGCATCTCGTTTGCTTGCTTCTCTTCTGCGCCTCCCATTTTCTTTTATTTTTTTCTTCTCCTTGCTTTCAATCTTAACCTTGTTCCCTCTTCTTTCGACGGAGACGACAATCTATTTATTTACTTATTTTTTCCCGTCAAGCGATATGTCGTTTCGCTTCTCTTTTCTTCCCTTTTGTCACACACACAGACACCATCTTTCTCACTGCCCTTTTCAGCTTTCAAAAAATAAATCAAATTGAAAAACAATATCAAATGAACCAAAGGGCTAGGTTTTAAGAGGATCGAAAAATGTTGAGATTAAATTGTTGTTTTTAAGATATTTTTTTTCATTTTCACATGTACATAATTTTAAACATTATTTCAATATTTATTGAACATCAATTTGACAAAATCAAACTATATATAATTGTGATTAAAAATAATAATAAAAAATAGAAGACTCAACTTTAACACAAGAAATAATACCTTATTACTATTTATCACAAAAAAAACTTCAATTTAATCCTTGAAGTTAAGGTTTCTCTATCATTTGACCCCCTAGTATTTTAGCAATTAATATTTTGATATAGCCTGTTTTATTACCCTAATTTTTTTAAAAAAATTCAAAAAATAAATAAAAATCTAAAAACATATTTGGATGCATTTGCATCATTTTGAAATTTTCAATGAATTTTTTAAAAAATAAAAAATGTACTTTCAATGTATTCGGTTTTTAACGTCTATATTTTAAAATTACTAATTAATTTTATTGAATTAACATTAATATTGTTTTTAAAAATATTAAAATATTAAAAAAATATTTGAACATGAAAACCAAAAATGCAAAAAAAAAATAAATGACCAAGGTTTTTTCTTAGTTGCTTCGGACTAAGCAATTAAAAGAAAAAAAAATGAATTTATTTCGTCTATAAATATACGGTTGTTCTAAAAAAACAAAAGGAGAAAATTTCGACGAGGGAGGAGGAATTTTAAGGGAGTATTAGTTAGAACAAATATCACTCATACACCAAAATATTCTCTCACCTGTCAGCTCACATGCACCCATACAATACCCAAAAAAACAAAAGAAAGATCCTAGACCCATTAATAAAAGAAGACCAGTCATTAGCCATACGAAACACCACCTCTAGCAACCAACCAAGGTGCACTACCCCGTCTCCACCAATTTTCCCTACCACAGTAGATCACCCACTAGCTGCGGTAGCACGGGCTCTTGTAGCAGGAGCACCATCTCCTCGCCTCTACCATTTCTTTTAGACCAAAACCTAGCTACCAACACCAAAGAAATCCTCCTCTATCTCTATTGTGACCATCACCCACATAGCAACACTGACCATCTAGGCATCCACCATCAACGTTCCCACCTGCTCTCCTTCAGCCCCGCCATTCGGCCACCATCATCAACCTAATGTCGATTCCCTTTTCTCCACCACACAATCGCAACTCCCCCAACAAAACCAAAGAACGACCTCCTCAGCCGAGAGTCCAATCTCTCCTCCCCACAAACATACCTAAAAACTAAACTATTGTCCTTTCCTCTCGCCAAAATAGTAGCATATCTAATCAGAGTCCAACCTCTTCGATTAACCACCAGGAGTCACCACATCAGCGACCACAATGCCAGCCTCTCTCCACCTTAACAGATCCGCTAGCTCCTCCACAAAGTAAAAACAACAAACTCCTTAGCTAAATAACCCTCGCTCATCATCTTCTCCACCCTCTCACTATGGCAGCAGCACCAGCGACTCACAAAGAAGAAAAGAGAAACATATTCATTTATAAGAATAATAAATAAACCATTTTTTATGTAATTTTGAACTACTGTAGGTGACGATGAGAGTCACCCGATCCACCCTGTTTCCAGTTTACCACACGCCGTCCCTGTTCATATACCTCCAACAATCTCTAGACTTGATTCTAGTTATTCCTGGACACATTTGAATTGATATGTATTTTTAATTTGATAATTTATGTGGATTTGAGAGTGATTATTAAATTAACTTTACTTTTTAACAATTAAAACACATAACTTTTTAGCGATTTATATATTTAAAATAATGAGTTATTTTGTATTTTATATGTAACGTTAAAAAACGACCTGCTACGTTACGATATTCATTCCATCGTGATATTAATTAAGGTATCCTTCAAGAG
Source organism: Populus euphratica (assembly GCF_000495115.2). Taxonomy (NCBI): domain Eukaryota; kingdom Viridiplantae; phylum Streptophyta; class Magnoliopsida; order Malpighiales; family Salicaceae; genus Populus; species Populus euphratica. The sequence continues at coordinate 7,331 of NW_011502885.1, read as the reverse complement.
GGGGCAGACAAAACGGATTTGTGAGTTAAGAGTTGAAAGGAGCAGCCTGAGAGAGAACCTGTTTAACAGCAAGCCAAGTTTGAAACTACAACAAGAGAGAACCTGTCCCAAACGCATCCTAATCTGATACGACACTGACGTTTTGCAATGACGTCACTCTCACGTGGAGCCTACCCTCTTAAGATGGACAAAAAAAACTTATTCCAGCGAGCGTTGACGAGAAATCAGAACCGTAGACTATAGTAGGAGCACTCCTTTTAATATATATATATATATATATATATATATAACGGACTTTTCTTTTAAATCTCTTTGCCTAACATTACTTTTGGTTCACCTTCGTTTCAGCTGAAGAATAAGTAAATACTGAGTTGGACATAAGAACATTCATTGCACCTGGACGGTTTTTGGGTTTGTCTTGCTTTTTAGGTTACAGACATATTAGGTTTTAACTCCTTATTTAATTATAAAGACCACCAAGTTTGGCGCACGTTATGGGAAGGTGCTTACTGTTTATAGGCATTCCTTACTTTATAAACTTGTGAAATTTTCTTCTTGTATAGAATTACATTGGCCTTTTCTTCTTTTTGATTTTTATTTGCAGAAAATGGTGAGGGCTAGCTCGGGTGGGGCGTCTTGTTTTTTTTGACAGGGGATAGAAGATCTTTTCGAGTGTGAGAGGTTAATCTTATTGCTCCACTATCAACGGTTTTCATTACAAGGTAAGTGAATGAGGTGGTGAGATACGATGACTTTTTTCTTGAGCCCCTCCTTCTAAAAAGACATGCATTTTGAAAGATGCTCTCCTGTTTCAAATCAAAGAAAAGATAAAAGGACCTTCTGAATTCTGGGTTTTGCTTCTCATCCTCATATATAGTATAGCATGGTATTGTTTTTGTGCCTAAACATTGAAAAAAAACAGTAAAAGTCTGAAAGTTTTAGATTCTTATCCTGTTTGCTTGCTGTGACAATTCTATTTAACAATGTAGGATGAGTATAGTGATGTGCTATCATTTGGGTTTTGGATCAAGATTAATTAACTAATTAAATCAACGCTTTTGACGTGCTTTGGTAGATACAGTCAAGTTTGCTTTTAGGGTTTTCAGAAAGCCCAAAAATTGATAAATATTGAGCTTTATGATCACGTATATAGTACTTCTTCATTAAATATAGCTCTGTTTTATTTTTATTTTATTTTTCTTGGTTGGGGAGGGGCCTTAGCTTTTAACCTTGAATGCTGGACGTTTTCATTAAATGCCCTTTCTTCCACAAAATAATCATGAAAGACGTTGGGACCATGGCTGCAGATAATTTTATTTGTTGTTTTTCTGGTCTATAAGAGCAATGGGAATCAATAACTCGGTCAGAAATGAAAGTTCAAAGCTTTAAAAGAAAATGTTCTATTTTTCTAGTTAATAATGACTGGTTGTGGTTGGAAAGGAGTTGCGTTTTTAGCACTTCCACTTTTCTGATACCATATTCTTCAGCAACAAGACATTAAAGCTCTATCTATATGCTATCAGTTTCTTAGCTGCTGCCAGCCATGCTCCTAAGACAGTTTTTGGCAATGCGTTTAGACTCTTGTTTTTTAAGTGTATTTGATTTGTAAAATGATTAATTGGATGCTTTTTAGTTGTTTTTGAATAATTTTAATATGTCTGCATCAGAACATAAAAAACAATAATTAAAAAGCATCGAATTAATGGTTTTTTAATCCAAACAAAGCATTACCAAATACACAGTAAGTCAAAACCTTTTCAAATTGCGTAGTTTTACTTCGAAAGCACCACAATTATGGAGGCGTTGAAGAGCTTATATCACTAAGTGTTGAATAATCCATGTCTAGTTCGGTCATAAATAAAAAATTACTGTCCACTTTGCTGAGTATCATGTATGTGACATGCATGAGATCCAGATTTATTCCTTATTGCTAATTAACCATAATTCCCTGTCTCTCTCTCTTAATTAGGAGGTTTGGCTAGTGATCCTAAAACTTATATAAGCAGGTGCTTTTACGCTAACATTCATGTTCAGTAAGGCTTAGCATTCCTCTGCGCTGGATGTCCTAGCTTTCTCTCTCCCTACTGGCTTCCGTTGTCGTGGTTAGCTTCAACTTATTGTCCACTGACTAAAGTTTCACTTTATTGGTTTGTGCTAAGCTTTTCTTTGGAAGACTGTACTGAAAATGCATGATGTTCTGTTCGTAGATTTCAGAGTTTGTACTTGCATGGGCTTATTGTACATGTTAATAGAATATTACATCAATGGAAAGACTGAAAAGCAACATTTACCTTGGCTTGATTCAGTAGTTCAAGCATTTGCTTCATATTCTTTCTGCAAAGTTAAGATCAGCATCGCCTTCTTTATGATGATGATTATCTTATAAACTGTCCTGCATTACAGGTAACTGTCTATGTCTTCCGCTGTTCATTCAACTGAAGAGTACGATATGGATATAAGAAGCCTGTCATCCTCTCACCGTCATCCTCAAGACGCGCCTTATGTTCACAAGGTTGGACTCCCCCCTAAGCAAAACCTCTTCAAGGAGTTCAAAGCCACTGTGAAAGAGACATTCTTTGCAGATGATCCTCTACGTTCCTTCAAGGACCAACCAAGGTCTAAAAAGTTCATCCTAGGTCTCCAAGCTATCTTCCCTATTCTTGAATGGGGAAGAAGTTACAGTTTTGCAAAATTTAGAGGTGACCTCATTGCTGGGCTGACAATTGCTAGTCTTTGCATTCCCCAGGTAGATTATCTGCTTACAAGATGCATAAGAAACAGAAATATTATGTATTCACGACTTTGCACTGTTTCTAATAGTTTACATTTTGGGAAAAAAATAAATAAATAGGATATTGGGTATGCAAAGCTTGCAAATTTGGATCCTCAGTACGGATTGTGTAAGTTTTCCTTATTCATGCACATCTTGCTGCCTTTGGCTTGTTCTTGAATTTGATGGAGTGATTTCTGTTGTTTCTGTTTGAAATATTTTTCAGACTCCAGCTTTGTTCCACCTTTGATATACGCCTTCATGGGTAGTTCAAGAGACATCGCAATAGGACCAGTGGCTGTGGTGTCTCTCTTGCTGGGGACTCTGCTTCAGAGTGAAATTGCTGATCCTGTAGCCAATGCAGCAGAATATCGGCGGCTGGCATTTACAGCTACTTTTTTTGCTGGAATCACCCAAGTAACCCTTGGGTTTTTGAGGTAAATGTGAAAAGGAAATTAAACATGCAGCAATTTCATAGTCATCATGTTCATATTTCAGATTTTCTCTATCAATCACTTCTTTCTGTTAACATCATACCGGTTTGGGCCAATTTATCAGGTTGGGGTTCCTAATCGACTTTCTATCCCATGCTGCTATTGTTGGTTTCATGGGTGGAGCTGCCATCACAATTGCCCTCCAACAGCTTAAGGGTTTTCTTGGAATAAAAAAATTTACTAAGAAAACTGATATTGTTTCTGTAATGCACTCAGTATTTGCCTCAGCTCATCATGGAGTAAGTTCTCTCTGCCTCGCTCTCTTTGACTTGTAGCTTTGGCTTATTCATACCATTAAAATGTGATAAACAAACTGTCATATCTTTGGTCACTGATTTGTGTACAACAAATATTTTGCAGTGGAACTGGCAAACTATTGTTATGGGTGTGAGCCTTTTATCTTTTCTCCTTTTTGCCAAGTACATTGTAAGTCTCATCAAAATCTAATTTTGCTAATGCTTATGTAATGTATTACCTTCTTGCAAAGTTTCTCTAAATCTCACCGTTATTTGAGCAACAGGGAAAGAAGAACAAGAAATTATTCTGGGTGCCAGCAATTGGCCCATTGATATCTGTTATTCTGTCAACTTTTTTTGTGTTCATAACCCGTGTAGATAAGGACGGAGTTGAAATTGTAAGCATTTCTTATTCTTTTCTTTATATATATTGTGATTGCTTCTATTATTACAAGAAATGAATCGAATTATGGTTGGAACATGTAGTGATAGCTGCAATAGCTATGGAATTAATATTAATGGTTCTGATTTCTGAAGGTGAAACACATAGAGAAAGGAATAAATCCATCCTCTGTGAATCAAATATATTTCAGCGGTGACAATTTGCTAAAAGGTGTTAGGATTGGTATTGTGGCTGCGATGATTGCTTTGACGGTGAGACAACTTTGCAAACCATTGTCTATTTGTCCTCTTAAACTCATATGAATATTTGAGGGACGTTTTATTTGGTCACCAATCAACTAACAGAGTTCTTATTCCTTAATTTTATCTTGGAACGGGATTTTCAGGAAGCCATAGCAATTGGAAGAACATTTGCCGCCATGAAGGACTATCAGCTGGATGGAAACAAAGAAATGGTAGCACTAGGAACTATGAATATTGTTGGTTCAATGACTTCTTGCTATGTGGCAACAGGTTAGACAGATGCACGCATGAATATTAGTAGTATCTTACATTTTAATAATAACAACAAAGTGAGTCACCTGTTGTGGATGCTTAATCATGTGGCAAAAATCAACTGTAGGAATTTCAACTTTCCGAGAAGCCATAAATCCATTCACTTAATGAAAAAGTAAACTAAACTTTCCAATCATACAGCTACTTGCAGTCTTTGAAGACTGAGAATAGATGCATAGAATGGCATCCAAGCAAATGTTCACTACTGGATGGTTTTTATCTTTCCTATGGGCTGAGTTTTGTCATGGAAACTCCTTGGGGCTAACACAGGGGGGTTCATGTGATTATTGAAATTCTTAATAGTCATTTGATTATTATTTTTTTTTCTTGCTTGAAGGTTCATTTTCTCGATCAGCTGTGAATTTCATGTCTGGCTGCCAAACTGCTGTCTCCAACATTGTTATGTCGATTGTTGTATTTTTGACCTTGCAATTTATCACACCTCTTTTCAAGTACACCCCAAATGCTGTACTCTCAGCCATCATTATATCAGCTGTGATCGGCCTAGTTGATTTTGATGCAGCATATTTGATATGGAAGATTGATAAATTTGATTTTGTTGCTTGCATGGGAGCATTCTTTGGTGTAGTTTTTGCTTCTGTTGAGATTGGCCTCTTGATTGCGGTAAGAATCATGACTCCTAGTACTGGTTAGATCCCCTACGTCACTACATGTGATTATCAGGATTGATTAAATCGTGTTTTAATTGTGTCATTGAAGGTGTCGATATCCTTTTTCAAACTTCTCTTACAAGTTACCAGGCCCCGAACTGCAATCCTGGGAAATCTACCTAGAACAGCTGTATACAGAAACATTCTTCAATATCCTGAAGCAACTAAGGTTCCTGGTGTTTTGATTGTGAGAGTTGATTCTGCAATCTACTTTTCTAACTCCAATTACATTAAAGAAAGGTAAAGCCATTGTTTTTTGGCCTTTCAGCTATGCAATTCATGTGATATTCTATATTGTTTTGGTGGAGAAAGACAATCTACAACTTCAACTATAGGCGGTTCTTTTTTCCTATCTCATGCTTCTAATAAAGGACCTTTCGCTTTGAGGTTTTGGCTTTAACTAATGAAAGAACACAGCTGTAGCAGGCGGAAGACTTGTTTTGATTGGAAAGGCTATATGAATACAGTTGGAACCATAGGGCAATGTTTATTTTCTCGTTGAGTAATTATGATGAATAAAGTCAGTAACGTTACAGTCTGGTCCCACTGTTTTCTTTGCTTGCGGGAGGTTTTGAAGCTTTAAACTTGTTAAATTTGTGTTTGAAGCCCTATGATTGCAGTGTTCACAAGAACCGATATGTAAAAGGAGCTTAAGAAATAAATGCATGCGATTTTATTATTTAGAGTTTCGCAAAATGTTGATGTTTCTAGTAGCTTTTGGCGAGGCTAAAAAAAAATAAAAATTCTTGCAGGATATTGAGATGGTTGATAGATGAGGAAGAGTTGGTAAACAAATCCGGCCAACCAAAAATCCAGTTCTTGATAGTGGAGATGTCACGTAATCAGGCTACTCTCTACTGGATCTTCATTGTTCTCTACAAACTAACTTACTAACATGCTGTTTCAAAACTCGTTTATGATCCTTTTGCTTTTGGTGCAGCCGTTACCGACATCGACACCAGTGGCATCCATGCCTTGGAAGAGTTATACCGAAGTCTCCAGAAAAGAGAGATTCAGGTAAACTCCTGTGCATCAATACTGCCACCTAGAATGCTATGAAATCTAACCCTAACTTACTTACAGCTGCTACATTACAGCATCATATAAATCTCAAGCAAAACACAAACACATACCATTTAGGATAATGTGTGTGTATATATATATCTATATATATATATGTATATATGCGCGCACGCCCTCTGATATTAGGAAAAGTGCCTTACCAGAAGCTCCTTGTGTTCTTGCACAGCTTATCCTAGCAAATCCTGGCCCAGTCGTGATTGATAAGCTCCACGCCTCTGATTTTGCACAGCTTATTGGAGAGGACAAGATCTTCCTTACGGTTGCTAATGCTGTGGCAGCATGTTCTCCAAAATTAATGGTGGAACAAGTTTGAGATGAGGTTTTTCTGTCTGAGAAAATGAGATTTCACTGCCTACGGTGTGGCATTAGAATGGGAGGGGGGAGGGGGGAGGGAGCTCATGTTGTGGGCCATTATAAGGGTGGTTTGTCTAGTGGGTTGTCGTCAGTGACTGCTACGTACCTTCTCCCCCAATCACCATAAAGCAGGAAAGGCGCATTATGATATGCTCTCCCAATAAGGGATAAGGTTCAAGGAGGGAAGGCAAAAAGGAGAAGAAAACGTGGGGAGAGCATGATAAGGATCTGTTCTCTCTCTCTTTTCTTTTCTTTCCATTTCCCCCCCACTTTTCATGTATCTCTATCCTATAAATCTCTTTAATTTTGCTCTTCATTTCCTTGCGCCCCTCTATCATCTCCGTTACATGGTGGAAAAAAGTATATAGACATGACTCCCTGTTAAAGCTTCTGTGTTGTGATGCTCAAGCCAACAAAAGCATAAAACAAAGAGGAAATAAAAAAATAAAATAAAAATGGGCATGCTCATTGTTGCGATTAAGTTGGTCAAGCCGAGGGAGGTATATAATTGCTACCAGCAACAGAAGAAAGAAAGTACGCATAGAATTGGTGGATTTTTATAGAAAATACTAAAAGAGAAAGATGTTCATGCAATTACAAATCAACATGGATTTAATTGTGATTTTTTTTCATTTTCTTTGCAATTGAATTTTTGTATGGCTAAATTAATAGCAGGTTGTTTTTCATTTATTGAAAAATAATAAGATTTAAATTTAGAGGATCAAAGTGAAAAATATAAAAAAATTAATTGAAAGTTTTCAATTTG
>NW_011502884.1:12934-15370 GCF_000495115.2 Populus euphratica | reverse complement strand
CTAATATAGGTCATTCTACCCTAACCATGCTCTTCAGTATGAAAGACATCATTGATAAAATACTTATTATAAAATTGGCCCTTTATTTCAGGACAGTAAATTTAAACTACTATTAGCATTACCTCTTATTTGATAAATCTGATACAGGATTATAATAATTGATAGTTAAAAACAAAGGTGTAATAAAATTAAGTATTATGAGATTTAAGAATTATTAAGTGATTGGTACTTAAAAGTGTATTTTTATCAAGATTTTATATTATCATTTTACACTTCAAGTATCAATAACTCCTTAACTAAAGCATTTTTTATAATAACATATCTAATAATATAAAATACATTTAATTTATTGTAAATGTTCATTTTAAATGTAGGCCAATTACATAAATAAAAGGATTGATTAATGAGTTTAAGAACTAAAATTAAAAGGACAAAGAGATTATCAAACTTAGAAAAGAGATGTTGGTGCAATCCAAACTGGAACATCGTTAGGTAATTGGGTCATATCTAGAGCTATAAATCTCAAATTTAGGTCTGCTTTAATGGATGGAACGCTAAGACATAGGTCTACAACTTTTATTAGAACCCAAGATTTAAAAAGGTCATTTTCAATTCCAAATTATAGTAACAACGAAGAAGTTCGAATCTGTGTTGTAGCCCGAACACTGTTTATTGTTTTACCTATATACGGAGTTCTATAAGTCTAAATGACTCAATTTGTTTTTCTGGAAAGCTGAGATAATTTTTTAGAACTTTCATGTTTTCAAGTGGTTTCAATTATGACGTTATCAATGATGTTTTGGGCAGACAAGAGAAGATAAGGATTGTTGATTGATACTTAAAAGTGTATTTTTATCAAGATTTTATATCATCATTTTGCACTTGAAGTATCAATAACTCCTTAACTAAAGCATGTTTTATAATAAGATATCTAATAATATAAGATACCTTTAATTTATGGTAAATGTTCATTTTAAATACAGGCCTATCACATAAATGAAAGAATTGATTGATGAACTTAAGAACTGAAATTGAAAGGATAAAGAGATGGCCAAACTTAGAAAAGAGATGTCGGTGCAATCCAAACCGGAACACTGTTCGGTAATTGGGTCATATCTGGAGCTACAGATCTCAGATTTAGGTCCAATTTATATGGATGGAAAGGTAAGACATAGGCCTACAACTTTCATATGGAGCCCAAGATCTAAAAAGGCCATTATCAAGTCCAAATTGTAGCAACAACAAAGAAGCCCGAATCTGTCTTCCAGCCCGAGCACTGTTCGGTATTTTGGCCATATCTGGAGTTCTAGAAGTCCAAATGAGCTGAATGTTTTACACAAGAAAGCTGAGACAATTGCCTACAACTTTCATGTTTGCAACTGGCTCCAATTTTGACGTTATCAATGACGTTTTGGGCAGACAAGAGAAGATAAGGATTGTCACCAAGTCAAAAGTTGGTCACCCACTTATCAATTAGTCATCAAATCAATAGTTCCCATTTTTGGCCTATAAAAGGAGGCATTTGCCATGCATTTAGGCATCTTGGTGTCCAGATCAAGATCATGCTCTTCCTTTCTCTCTTTGTATTTTTTATGCTTTGTTTTCATTAATATTAAGTTTATGCCTTTCATTTCCTTTCCTTTACTTAGTTAACTTTTATGTTCTTATTTTGTTTATCTATTTTGCTTTCTTTCATTATGTCTAGCTAAGTTAATTATGTCAAGGTGAAAAGGTTACACTAATGGTGTAAGAATAAGTATAATGTAAACTTAATATGGACTTTAATGTTTGATACTAACATGTTTTATATTTGCTATCTTGTTCACTCTTTAATACTTTGCTTGTTAAATGACTAATCTTGATTTATGTTGTATAACACTTGGTACAACAAATGCTTGGCACTTTCATAGCCCATAATGTATGGTATAACCGACACCTGAGCTATGAAAGGAACTTGATTTGTTGTTAACATAAGTTATAATCATGAATGCTTGACGAGATTTACAAGTATTAGCATTAATTGAATAAGATGACTAATGTAATCATGTTAACAATATATAATCTGATTGGAACCTCCTTTGTGTGTGGTTTCCAATTCAATAATAAGAGTTTATACTATACTTGTTTGATATACCATTAGTGGAACCTCTAACCTTGACATTTGTTATTATCATTGTTTAATCGTTACATTAATATTCCATCTCAAAGTTCTCATCATCTTCTTCTTCTTCTCTTTCTTTATTATTATTATTATTACTACTACTACTACTACTACTACTACTACTACTACTACTACTACTACTACTACTACTACTACTACTACTACTACTACTACTACTACTACTACTACTACTACTACTACTACTACTACTACTACTACTACTACTACTACTACTACTACTACTACTACTACTACTACTACTACTACTACTACTA
>NW_011502884.1:0-11217 GCF_000495115.2 Populus euphratica | reverse complement strand
TAAAAAAAAAAAAAAACTTCACTTTACCTAGTTGTGAATCACACCAAAACCAAGAAACTTTTGCTTATCGGATTAAAAACCAAACACAATGTCCTTGTACTAAGAGATTGTATCATACAATTCATCACCTGACAGTACTAGCAGTGCAACATCTCTTTCAACTCTACCTATAAAGAAGTCATTTTTATACTTATGATCAGTTGGAAAGAACCTTTCGTGGCAATAAAAAAAAAAAAAAACTCTTTTCCATCATTTGTTAAAGTGAGGGACTTGTTATTTTTCATACAATATAGTCAGACTAATTTTTCATGCGTACTCTAATCATAAATCATCTAATGTACAGGAAAATAAAAAAAAATTTCATTTAAAAATTATATTTTCTCAAGACATTATAGTCTCTAAGAAAAAGCTATAAAACAAGTATACACACAAACAAACTACATATACTACATAAAAATATCAAAACATTAACATTAAAAAAAATATTACAACAAAAAATAGGTAGCTTTGCTTACTTGATATGGTGAATCTTTTTTTTTTTAAAAGAATCAAAATAGCGATATTGACAGACTGAGTGTTGGGGTTGCCGAATTTGTGATGATGAGATTTAGATTTGTGACCAATTAAAAGGAACGATGTTGTTTTATTTATTTATTTATTTATTTATTTTAAAAAAAGAAAGAAGAAAAAGAAGAAGAAGAAATGAGGGAGGGGAAGAAAGGAGGTGATATTGTTGGTTATAAATTTAATATTTCTGATGGGTTTTCCAATGGAAATTAGTGACAGTAAATTATCATCAGTAATTAGTCAACAACCATAGAATAATTTGATTAAATCAAACAATAATAGAAATAGAAACACATGAAATTGATTAAATAAATAAATATTTTCTGTCGATATAAAAAATTAAAAAAATTATAAATGAAATAGAATAATTTGTTCAAAAAATTAAATGTTTTAAAATAATTAAAAATAACTACTATTTAAAAAATTTTAACAAAAAAATAAAAAAGAAAATGATTATTAATTTAAATCTAAATGAAGAACTTATTTTGAAGAAAGTCATAAATAAGCCATAAATAAAAAATAGAAAAAAGGAAAAAGGTTAGACCAACACTCGTGGTCCATTTAGTAAGGGTTCATATGTGCAGTGACCCTTATATATTTTTATTGACAGATGTCATCTATCCTAAAGTTTTTCCATAAAGAAAATAGAAAAGATTAGACCAACATTCATGGTCCATTTAGTAAGGGTCCGCACATGCATGGGCCCTTATATATTTTTGTTGGCAGATGTTAACTGCCCTAAAGTATTTTTTTTTAAAAAAAGTTAAATGATGTTGTTTAACTATACCTAGATTTTAACCATTGTAGTGATTGGAAATTTGGATCTAAAGTTTTTTCATCCAAAACTTCATTCTCAATCCATTTTCGATCCAAACCATCTAAAAAAAGCCCATGAAACATAAAATGAATCAAAAACCAAAAATTTTCTCAAGCTGAGGTTTGTTATCCAGACATTTTCAATGTAAAACAAAACTTAAATGGAACTTCTCTCATCATATAAAATTATTTTTTAAAAAAAATAATTGTTTTGGTGAATAAAATCCGTATCAATGTTATTTTTATCTCTATATCTCTTGAATTCATTGAATTTTTTGAGTCTCCTTTCTCCTGATATTAATTTACTATTTTTTAAATGAAAAACAAACTTAAAAAAAAGGGGTAAAATCAGAAACAAAACATGTGGAAGACCGCAAGCGAGAATTTTTCCATGTGAAGCGAACAGCCATCTTGAATGACACGCAAATTAAAGCATTTTCAATCATGACACAAATAAATCTGTTCCAGCAATTTCCATTCCTGTATTTTTTTTTATTAATATTGGTGTCTGAGTAAGCTTGCGCGTATCACGATTAATTTTACGGTCCACTGAACATCCTGCAAGTCTAGTGAACAAGTAAGCTACTGTGGGGATGACAGGCATACCATACAGAAAAAACTCAGTAAAAACATGAAAGAAACAACTTGCCAACCCTACTCCCACTAGAACTCGAGCTGAGATCTAAAGGAAGGCAAGCAGTCTTAATAGCCATTGAGCCATACCCTGCTGGTCCATTCCTGTCTTTTTGATCTGTCAGATGGTTAAACTTAAAGATTAATTAATTAATTAAAATATACTAATACCTGAATTGATGCATGATTTTTTTATTTTTTTATTTTGTGTAATAGTTTTTGTTATTAAGTGTTTTTTAGAAATATATTTTTCTTGAAGAAATATTAAATTTATTCTTTTAATAATGATAACATGTTAACATCCAAAATATAAAAATAATTATTTTAATATATTTTTAAATAAAAAAATATTATATATCTAAATGTGTTAGCTTTCCAGCTACCTATTATTCATTGTATACCTAAATGTGTTAGCTTCCCAGCTACCCCCTCAGCTTACTTTTATTATCCTATTATTCGAGTGGTGGTTGTAGATGCTGCCTTTTAGCGTTACTTGAGTTCCTCTTGTACTCTCTAGCCTCTTCTTCCTTGCCTTCTTCTAGCTAATTACAAGTCAAGACTAGAATATTCTTCTTCTTCTACGTTGTGCATAGGATTAATTATTTTTTCAATGTACAAAAAAAATTTAGGCATTGATAATATTATTTTTACAAAAATAAAAATTTAAAATATATAGAAATTGATGCGATGTGAAGTGATTGTTTTGATGGGTTTAAAGACAATTCAAATGACCAATAAAAATATACTTCAATTAAAAATAAATATTTAAGAAGAGATCGATAATACATTAAGGTGAATCTAAATTAACAAGTTAATTCACATACCGAGATATAGGATTATAATAATCCTATATAAAATAAATCAGAACAAATTACAAAGTTCAATATCCAATAAACTCAATGTTACATGATAAAAGTGAAAAAAATTAATTAAAAAACAACCTAGGTCAATCCGGGTTAACTTGCTAAATTCATAACCGGGTCATGAGACCAGGATAACTATATAGAAAGGAAATTGAAACAAATTATAATGTTCAATTCTCAATCAACCTAATATTAAAAGATGAAATTGAAAAGAAAAATTGATTAAAAAACTCAACTTAATCAAAGTTAACTTATCAAACTTATGAATCAAATCTAATTCTAAATGAAACCAATATTTAATGATGGAATTTAAAAGAAAAAACAATAAAAAAAAGAAAAAAAAACTTAAATTGATTGGTCAAACTTGCAATCCAAGACTTGATTCTTGTATAATCCTGTAAAATATAAATTTAAAAAAAATTATAAAACTCAATCTTCAATAACCCTAATGTTATGAAATTGAAATTGAAAAAAAAAACAATAACATAGATTAGGAATTAAAAAAAAAAAGGAAGAAAAACATAACACTAGTATAATGAAATGGTATTATTACACGGTAGGGGTCCTTTAGTTTTTTTTTTTGTGGTTAATAAGATATTTTACGAATTATATATAGAGATTGAATTAATCTCGGTAAAACTTAGTTTAAGAATTTATGACTGAATTGATCTCGGTAAAACTTAGTTTAAGAATTTGTAGATGTTTCAATATGGAGTAACTTTTATAGTTATAGTTTGAAAAGGTAAATTAAAAAAAATTATAAATTATAATTTTTTTCATAATAAAGATTTGTTTATATTAATTAATTAAATATTTTTAAAACTAATACGGTCACAAAACACAATTTAAAAGTTAATTTAACACATTACCAGCTAGAAATAAGCTATAAATTAATTTTAATAAATAGTTAAATTCATCGGTTTTTGAGTTCGTTGAGATAAATAACTTGACTAGCCATGTTAATAAAAAAAATACATTTAAGATCATGGCTCAGTAGTTTTGGCAGGAATTCTTGGCCTCTTATCTAGATTCGACCGTTTATAGGTATGTTTATAGGTATGTTTGTTATTTTTATAATATCTTTCCTGTTTACTAGATTTATAGAATATTTAGTAGATCTAGGAATTAGTCATAGAAGGTGTAATATAGTATAAACCTCTCTATTTTTTTTTTCAAACCATAACTATATAACTATTAGAGCATCTCCAATGGAGAAGGCAAATGGATAACTAAAAATAAAAAATTAATATTTTGGCTTTTCTTTGCTTGTTTTTCACACTCCAAAGAAGAAGCCAAATAAAATGCTAAAATGCCTTTTCTCTTCCATAAATGTTATTTCTACATATCTTTTCAAAGAGCCAAAATCAATAAAGTGGGACCACTAAAAAAGTACACCAATTAAATGTAAACATGTGGAAAAAAAATAACATTAAATATATTAAAAAATAATAAAATACTTGTTTTTTTAATTCTAATATAAATGGCTCTTTAAATGATTTTTTTCTATTGAAATAAATATAATAAAATAAACTATATTTATATTATTTAAAATATTATTTTATCAATTTAGCTTTTCAAAATAAGTACAGGAGATTGGACAGGAGATGCTCTTTCAATAACAAATATACCTCTTATGTTAGAAAGACAAAAGATCGTGCCGTGCACATGCCCCACCTGCAAAGATTCCATTGCAAATGGATTATTATTTGTTCCAACAAAATCCATCTGTAAGGCATTACACTTTCATGCTTCAAGATTGTTTTAAACTCTATTTTAAAGGTATATTTATCTTAAAAAATTATCAAATTAATTTTATTTTATTTTATTTTTAATTTTATATGTTAATATTTAAAAAAAATAAACGAGAAATAAGGTTGAACAATCTATTGTACTAAGTCACCAATCAACTTTCTTTTTTCTTTAATGAAGCGTTAATTAATATTGATTTGAAGTTTTTAATATCTTATGATTAATCTAGTGGAATTAACATCGGGTTAAATTAGGTAATTAAGTTCTTACTGCATCCATTGGATTTGACTGAATTAATTACTTTATTAATTAAGTTTTTGCTGCATCCTTTGGAAATGGATGAAATGTAAAGAGTAGAGTAAAATACATTGTCTCATAAAATGAATGACTTAAATACAAGGCGAAATTTGAGGAATTTTTTTGTAAAGTTTAAACTAAATCAAAATTGTAAAATAAGGAACTAAACTAGAAGAAACGTCTAGCAAGCAGAAAGTAGTGTTGATAATCTTTTTCATTATTGCTTTTAGATTAATGTTGGGTTCAACTTAGTTTACATATATTTGGATTAATTTTACAAGTTTTAGAATTAATAACTATATAAAATTCTAGTAATTTTAAAAGAATTTAAATTTATAATTATTAAAAAATAAATTTAAAATCTAACAAATTAAACTAATTTTAAAGGTTAATCTTTTTCATTATTATTTTTTTAATAACTCAAGCTGTTAGAACTAAATTATACACACCATAACTAATACCTGGATCCACTAAACATGCTACAAACTTAGCAAATAAATACAATATTATAAAATGATAAATATATATATATATATAAAAAATCGAATCTAAATACTAAAAAAAAAAAAAAAAACTCTCATGACCACAACACTGATAAGAGAGTGCCCATTGTACTTTTCCTAAACAATAGGAAAGCAACAGATGCAAGGAAAGCAACTTAACAGTCTGATGCAAAAAAAGAAAAATAACGATGGCTAGTGAGGTTTTTCTCAAGATATTTTTTAAATTATATATATTAAAATAATATAAAAAATAAAATAAAAATTAATTTCAAACGTAGTCAATAATCATTAAATTAAAAAGATAACCGGTCTCATTCCCCGTAACGGTTAGTCACATTCATAATTCTATGAATTGAAATCATAAAAATGTGAAAATAATCACAAAAAATGTATAAAAAAACCCAGCACGGTTTAATGATATTCCAATTCAAGAACACTTTGAAAAACACACATACACAAGATGAAAACTGCAAATATAAATTGAGACTTTCTCTGTGTTGCTGTTTTTATTTATGAAGAATGTAAGCATACAATACTTGATAGATTTTACAGCAATAAATCTCTGAATAGGTTTACATTGATGGTAGCAGGGTATTTAAAGAGTACTGAAGAAAACATTTACAAGGATTCTAAGAGCTAACAACTAGGAATTATTTTCTATATAGTTTGTTAGCAATTATCTTGCTCTGCATGTATAAAGTGGTATATTTTTTTTTTTGCATAGACAAGAATATAGAGTATTATCTGGATTTATTATCATAAAATCTTTTTAATTTTAGGAGAATCACATCAGTTTTTTTATTTTGTTAGATTACATTATGACTTGAATTTGTTGTGTTGTCAATTTTATAGGCATCATTTGGCAACATCCAAGAGAGTTCTGCTTTATCACTTCAGTAGCTGTTTCAACTTTATTTTTTTTATTGAATTCTCGTAATTATAGTTTTGAAATCTGTCTAACCTGGCAAATCGATCCAAGACTCGGCTATCCTGGGTCTAAGGCCGGGCTGAATTCAAGTAAAAAACTAACTAGAAATTTGATCCGGTAAAACCCAATCGACCTAGATAAAAAAGGCTAAAACAATTAATGATGAAGAATTGAAGATAAAAATAAAAATTAAAAAAATTAAATTAAAGAAATCTTTAAAGCCATTTCAGTAGCAAAGAGGAGCAAAGTAGCATAAGACTCTTAATCACTGTTTCAAATCCACAAATAAGGTTAGTTTTTCATGTGGAGCATGAGAAGCATTTGTGTTTACTTATGTATGATTCCGAGTCCAGGTAGATGGAGAGCAACTGCTATCTTTCTTTAGCAGCCAAGGGAGGATTTCAATTTTCCTTCGCCACTGCAGGCACAGGTCTATGTATAGAATTACCTTTCAGATGAAGAGGACCTGACAGAGTTTGCGGACTCATTGCTTGTTGATCCAGATGAATACGGGACTGAAAATGCCGCACTAGTTCTCCCAAATGACTACAGCTCACCAAGGTCATCAAGGAAAGCTTATGCAGAGGATAGCAGTGACAGAACAACTTACCATGCCTATGGAGAGGTGATAAATAATCTCCAACGACCATTTTCAGTAACGCCTGATTCTCTCTATAATTATTTAAGAGAATGCTAATGGGAGCAGTGTTCACAAGATAGCTCAGCCATTAACCGGTTGCATTGGATTTTTTTTTTTTTAATTGACTCAGGTCTCACATATTGTGTCGTGCTAGCAACACATAGTTTTAATTATAACTAGTTATATCACCTGCGCTACGCTGCTGATCAATTTATTTTACATAAAAAATATTAAAAAAAAATAAAATTTAAAAGTATTAGGTTTTTCTGCAAAGTTATATCCAATAATCTTGAGTTTGGCTGCAATATTTAACTTAAAAATAATATTTATAATAATATTAAACTTGCATGACACAAGTTTAAGTGATTTTGATTGTAATATAAGATATAATAACATTAGATGTAGGTCTGACTATAAGATCATGTCATAAAAGTGTGATAATTAAATAAATTAATTAAAAAAAACCAATAGAAAAAAAAAACCAATGAGAAAAAAAATCAGAATCAATTGGGTTAACTCGCAAAATCAAGTTAACCTGTCAAATCTGGGATTCATGTCATGAAAGTGTAATAACTAAATAGAAAAAAAAGATTTAATATTGATGAACTAATTTAAAAAAAAGATTAATTAAAAAGAAAAAAAGCAAAGAGAAAAATACCTACAGGAAAGAAAAAATTAATAAAGAAAAAGAAAAAAATCTGAATCAACTGGGTTAAACCATCAAATTTGGGATCCGTGTCATGAAAGCCTGATAACTAAACAGAAAAACTTTAATATTAAGAAACTATAGAAAAAAATTAAACTAAAGGCATAAGATTTTTCACTGTGGATTGAACCATACTATTCATAGTAAAAGGCTTAAAAAAAGAAAAAAAGGAAAAAAAACCAAAGCATACGCTACGCTACGGGTTAATTTTTTTTCTTGTATAAAAAATATAAAAAAAATATTAAGATCTAAGAGTATTAGGTCTTTCTGCAAAGATATACCCAAAAACTTTGGGTCTAGCTGCAACACTGGACCCAAGAATACTATTTATAATATTAATAATAATATTAAACTTATACGACTTAAGTTTAGGTGAGCCTGGCTGCAACACTAGACCCTAGAGCGTTAGATGTAGATTTGACAATAAGTTCGTGTTATAAAAAAGTATAATAATTAAATAGATTAATTAAAAAAAACAATAGGAAGAAAAAACTAATGAAGAAAAAAAATAATCTGAATTAACTGGGTTAACTCGTCAAACCTGAGATTTGCGTCATGAAAGTTTGATAACTAAATAGAATAAAATAATTAACTGGTTTACCCAAAATTAACTGGATTAACCCATCAAACCAAGTTAACCTGTCAAGCCCGAGATACATATTATGAAAGTTTGATAATTAAATAAAAAAATTTAACATTAACAAACTAAACTAAATAAAAAAATTAACTAAAAAGAAAAAAAATCAGGATAACTTATCAAATTTGGCTAACCTATCATACTCGAGATCAAATAAAAAATTATTAAAAGAAAAACAAAAAAAAAATTAAAACACAAATAATTTAACGTTTCATTTAATTTTTAGAATAAATTATAATATAATATAATAATTATAATAATATAATATATTAAAGATGGGAAAGTGATTATAATATAATATATTATAATATATTATAATTATAATATAATATAATAATTATAATAATGTAATATATTAAAAATGAAAAAATAAAAGGCGTGGGAAAGCTACAGTAGTTTTCCCACGCCTTTTAGTACATTGTTAATAATTTAGTTTGTTGACAACTTTTGCAATTATCCGCTGTAACTATTGGATATTTGTTCCTATGTGATTCAAATTATGCAGCAAGTATGGGTGGATTTTTTAAAATAAAATGGTAATTATTTTTTTAAATATATTTTATTTGGAAATATATTAAAATAATATTTTTTTTATTTTTTTTAAATATTATTTTTAATAAAAAATATTAAAAAAAACAAAAAATTTCAATTTTTTTTTAAAAAATACTTTTTAAAAACCATTTAAAATAGTGATTTTCAACGATAAGTGAAAAATAGAAACGAATTGTCTTTTGAAACAAAACAAACAGATGAATTCAAGACACTGTTCAAAAAATATTATTTTATTTAATACGCATTACAAGACGATGCTCGTTACTTCTTACATTATTAGAAAGAACAAGTCAACAACAACTGACACCAGCATTAAAAAAAGTCCAAAAATCAATGATTCCTTTCACTAGGGGCCGAGAATTCTCACTGCCAGGACGGGATAAATGGAAGCCATGGTCCTCTCCTTTAATTTCCTGAAACCCCACCGTGCCACTGCTCCCGCATCTCCTCGTAGTGTCATTGTAAGCCATCCTTCCAAATTACGTCATGTTTATTTTTATATTTTAAAAATATTTTTAAAAAAATTTAATTTTTTTTCTTTATTAAAATTAATATATTTTTATGTTTTCCAGATTATTTTAATATAATAATATTAAAAATATTTTTTTAAAAATAAAAAAATTATTATTTTGATATATTTTCAAGAAAAAAAACATTTTAAAAATTAATCAGTACTACATTCTATAAATAGCATTATTACAGGATTATTCGTGAAGCTCTTCTATAAATAGTATTATTTTAAGCTCATCCGTGAACCATACTATTTTAGGCTCTTTCATAATAGTATTATTGGAGGCTTATTTGTAAAATTTATCTGTGAATAGTACTAAGCTCATCGGTGAATTTGATCGGTGATTTTAAGGAGAAAAGGTCAAGTGGAGAGATAGATAATAATAAATGGTTAAGCAATAGAAATGGACGTTAAAAAAAAAAGAAAAACTGCAAGGTATAAAACTATTTCTCAATTAATTTTTTTTCAATTTTTTTATTTTTAATATTACCATATAAAAATTATCAAAAAATCATTTTAAAAATTAATCAGTACTACATTCTGGAACACCTAAAAGATCCACATATTGTATCAACCTATATTAATTTAAATTAACATTTTAAATTGGCGATCCAAGTTAGAAGTATTAGTTTAATATGCTTTATAGTCAATTAGTTGGTTGCACATGACATTATTATATTCATGTAAATACATATTTATTATTAATAAATGCTTAATTTATCTTTAATATTCATATAATATTAGATTAATGAATCTAGAGTAAGAATAAAGTTCATGGGACAAAAATACTTTGTAAAGAAAATTATAAAATTGTTATAATTATGAGATTCATATTGTATCAAAATATTGTTTATGATATGTTCATCTTCGATATACTTTTAAATATTAGATATTCATTAGAGTCATAAAGAGTAGTACATATTATTTTCTTTTCTTTATGAAATGAATGAGTTGTTCTCATAAGTTGAGAGGTATAAGAGATATCTAAAACTAATATGTAGATGTTTGTCATAAGATATATACACTGAACTAACTAGAACAAGAATTCCATATAGAGAAATCATTTATATTTATGGAAAGACTCACGTGACATTGTGTAAGTAATTCTTAGACTTGAGATCATTAAGTCATCTTATATAGAGAATATTATACTTTAATCCTATTATATGTTATCTTAATCAAGATAACAAAAGGGTAGATATTAGGTGTGAGATGAACTACATGAAAGTGCTTGAGTGATCAAAAGAGAATTCATCACCCTAAGTGAATTAGAGAAAATATTTTACCTGTTCTTAAATAGTA
Source organism: Populus euphratica (assembly GCF_000495115.2). NCBI lineage: Eukaryota > Viridiplantae > Streptophyta > Magnoliopsida > Malpighiales > Salicaceae > Populus > Populus euphratica. The sequence continues at coordinate 513 of NW_011502884.1, read as the reverse complement.
TTAACTAAGAAATCCTTGATCAAGGTGGAATAAGATTTGAAAAGAGTTTCAAATCTTATTTAATTTTTAAATTTTATTCAAATGATCAAAGACTATTATGTAGAGAGTAAACATAATTTAATATAACAAATATACTTCATATTTTAATATTAAATCAAAACATTAATGACTATAAATATAAGTAAAGCATTAGCTTTCTTACCTATATAAACAAGATAATCATACTAAAATGAAAAGAAAGGGACAAGATAGAAAAGGCATCACTAAAAATACATATAATTAGAACGAGTTTTGTGATTGATGATAATAATAATAATAAATTCTTGATCTAACTGAACTATTAGGTAGCAACTCGGTTGGACTAAATATTTTAGCTTAACTGAGCTACCATATAACTTGGTTAAGCTAATTCATAACATCTTAGTATGTGCTAGATTTATTTATTTATTATTTTAGTTTTTTTCATGAATATTCATTATTTCATATTCATTTATTAAGCTCTTCCGTAAATAT
>NW_011502907.1:15107-15174 GCF_000495115.2 Populus euphratica | reverse complement strand
ATTGATACTTCAAGTGCAAAATGATGATATAAAACCATGATAAAAATGCACTTTTAAGTACTAATCA
>NW_011502907.1:0-15081 GCF_000495115.2 Populus euphratica | reverse complement strand
TAACGGAAAGGTATAAACAAGAGATTAATGAAAGCAAAACTTAAACATTATAAAAATATAAAGAAAGAGAACAAGAACATGATCTTGATCTGAAAACCAAGATATCTAAATGCATGACAAATTTCTCTTTTTATAGGCCAAAATTGGGAACTATTGATTTATTGATTAATTGTTGAGTGGGTGACCACATCTTGACTTGGTGACAATCCTTATCTTCTTGTCTGAACAAAACATCATCGCTAACATCAGAATTTGAATAGATTTGATCATGAAAGTTCTAGGAAATTGTCTCAGCTTTCCAATAAAACAAATTGAGGTCATTTGGACTTCTAGAACTCAAGATATAGGTTGAAAACTGAACAGTGTCTAGGCTGTAGGATATATTTAGATTTTTACATTGTTACTAAGATTTGGACTTCCAAACAATAGAATTGATCTTGCATTCCACATAAATATTTTAAGCCTATATCTCAGCTTTCTAGCCATATAAACCAAATTAAAATCCAAGATCTACAGCTCCAGCTATGACCCAAAGACTGAATAGTGTTTTAGTTTGGACTGAATCAACATCTTTTTTCCAAGCTTAGCCCTTTCTTTGTCTTCTAAATTTCAGTAGTTAAACTCATCAATCAATCCTTTCATTTATGTGATAGGCCTGCATTTAAAATAAACATTTACCACAAATTAAAGGTATCTTATATTATTAGATATATTATTATAAAACATGCTTTAGTTAAGGAGTTATTGGTACTTCAAGTGCAAAATGATGATATAAAACCTTGATAAAAATGCACATTTAAGTACTAATCAACAGTCCTAGTGGGAATTAACTCATTGTTCTCATTTGTTATCACAGTGACTCCAAACTTTTTGGGTATAACTTGGGTAGGACTTACCCATTTGCTGTCAAAAATAGGATAAATGATTTCATTATCTAGAAGCTTAATGACTTTATTTTTCACTACTTCTTTCATATTAGGATTGAGCCTTTGTTGTATTTCCCCAGAGGATTTAGCATTTTCCTCCAAATAAATTGTCCGTGTACAAATCAAAGGACTAATTCCTTTTATATCAGCTATGGTCCATCCTAATGCATTTTTGTGCATTTTTAGAGTTTGTAATAACTTACCTTCTTGATGTGCATTAAGTTTGGAAGAGATTATTACCGGAAAAGTTTCATTTTCTCCCAAAAATAAGTATTTGAGATTAAATGGCAACGACTTCAAATTAGGTTTGGGTGGTTGAACATTTGAAGGTATGGACTTAATTGATTGTGGTGGCAATTCCTCAATTTGCGGTCTCTAATTATTTGCCTTTGATTCTTCCTGAAAATAAACTGTTTGCAAATCATTAGATTCATCAATCTCAATTTCACTAGAAGTGGTTTGAAATTGATCATGAATTAATTTTTCAGTAAATTCCACTTCTTGTAAATCATTATCATTTCCAGGTTGCTTGCAAATGTTGAAAATATTCATCTCCAATGTCATGTTTCCAAATGATAGCTTCATCAGTCCATTCCTACAATTAATCAATGCGTTAGAAGTTGCAATAAACGGACGTCCTAAAATAACAGGAAATGGATTACATGCTTCAACAGGTTGTGTGTCCAAGACAATAAAATCCACAAGACAAATGAATTTATCGACTTGTACTAACACATCTTCAATTATTCCTCTAGGTACTTTTACAGATCTATCGACAAGTAAAAGAGTTATAGAAGTTGGTTTTAACTCACCTAGATTGAGACTTTGAAAAACTGAATATGGAAGTAAATTCACACTGGCTCCAAGATCAACTAAGGCTCTTTCAATTTTATGTTCTTCAATAAAGCAAGAAATTGTAGGATAACCAGGGTCTTTATATTTCAAAGCATTATTGTTCTGAAGAATAGCACTTACTTGTTCGGCTAAAAAGACTTTCTTTTTTACATTCAGTTTCCTCTACACCGTGCATAGATCTTTTAAAAATTTAGCATAGGAAGGAACTTGTTTAATAGCATTCAACAAAGGTATATTAATTCTTACCTGTTTGAAAGTTTCAAAAATTTCAGAGTTGTGATTGACTTTTCTTTTTTTGGTCACGGCTTGAGGAAATGGAAGTACTGGTGGGGAATTAGTCGTTTCTTTGCAATTTTCATATTCAACCCCTTCCTTACCCTCAGAGATTGACTCATCATCTTTCTCACAAGGTTTAGGAGTGGGTTTTTCAATAACCTTACCACTGCGAAGAGTAGTGAATGATTTGACTTGATCCATGTGTTGGCTTCCGGAACTACCTGCATTTCCATTGTATTGTCCTTTGGGATTTTGTTGTGGTTGAGATGGAAACTTACCTTTCTCTTGGAAACTAAGAGCAGATTTCAATTTTGCAAGAGTATCTTTAAAATCTGTCATGTTTTAAGCAAGTTGAGTATTGATTGTCTCTTGGATTTCAATGAATGCATGCAATGTTTCCTCAAGATTTCTTCTAGGAGGTGGAGCATAAGGAGGTACATATCCATGAGAATTTTGGAAATTGTGGTGCGCTTGAAACGGTGGTTATGAAATTTATACATTGTTATTATCACTCTTCCAACTATTTCACATATTTGACACACAATGTTTTCAACAGATTTTAATTGACCACTCCTTTTCAATTCTAGTGCCTCGACTTTTCTAGCTAAAGATGCAAACTTGGCTTGAAGGTTATGATCTTTTCTAAGGTTATACATACCTCCACTAGATGTATGAGGTTGATTTTTACTCGGTGCCTCATAAGTACTCATGGTGTCCCAATTTTGAGCATTTTCAGCTAACAAGTCTAAGTACTCCATTGCTTCATCATGGTCTTTATCTTCAAAAGTTCCATTGCACATCAATTCAACCATTTGCCTATTTCTAGGTGCTAACCCTTTATAAAAATGTGAAACCAATCTCCATGTTTCAAAACCATGATGAGGGCAAGTATTAAGTAAGTCTCGATACCTATCCCAACATTGGTAAAAATGTTTCTCCTAATTTTTGAGTGAAAGTGGTGATTTGTCTTTTGAAAGAGTTTGTTCTGTGAGATGGAAAAAACTTCTTTAAAAACTGTTGTTGCATTTCATCCCAAGCACGAATGGATTCTGGTCTCAAATTTTGTAGCCATGTTTTAGCTTTATCTTTTAATGAAAAAGAAAAAAAGCTTTAATCTAATGGTGTTCATGCCACAATTTGAGTCATTATAGGTGTTGCAAACCTCTTCAAATTCCCTTAAATGCAAGTATGGATTTTCTAAATCTAAGCCATGAAAAGAAGGTAAAAGTTGAATAATGCCTGGCTTAAAATTAAAATGAGATGCATCAGGAGAAAAAATTATGCATGATGGTGCACTTGTTCTTGTGGGATTCATGTGGTCTCTAAGTGTTCTAGCACAGTTATTTTCATTATTCTCATTATGAAGTAATTGATTATCTTCTTCGACCATATTTTCTGAAAATGATGAGGATAGATACCCTACAAAGTTTACCACTTAATGTACGTGACCATGCTCTCATGCACGTGCAGGAATAGAATAAAAGAAAAAAGAAAACAAAAGAAGAAGAAACAAGAGAAAAGAGAAAAGAAACAAAGTTATACACAAGAAAAGTTAAAAGAGAAAATAAAATAAACACTATAATTAGTACAAGAACTTACCTCCCTGGCAACGGCGTCAAAAACTTGACATGACTAAAAGATTGATGTCCTCTCCCAAGTGCAGGAGTGTCAAAGTAATAAATAACCCGGCAAGATCGGGGTCGAACAAAATGGAGGTTAATTGTACAAATTATAAACAACAATTATAAACAACAACAATAGCAATAACAACAACAACAACAACAATAATAATAATAATAGTAATAATAACAATAATAAAGAAAGAGAAGAAGAAGAAGAAGATGAGAACTTGGAGATGGAATATTAATGTAAGGATTAAACGATGATAATCACTAATGTTAAGGTTAGAGGATCCACTAATGGTATGTCAAACAAGTATAATATAAATTCTCATTATTCAATTGGAAACCACACATAAAGGAGGTTCCTATCAGATTATATATTGTTAACATGATTACATTAGTCATCTTATTCGATTAATGCTAATACTCATTCATGATTATAACTTATGTTAACAACAAATCAAGTTCCTTTCATATCTTAGGTGTCGGTTATACCATATAGTATAAACTATAAAAGTGCCAAGCATTTGTTGTACCAAGTGTTATACAACATAAATCAAGATTAGTCATTTAACAAGCAAAGTATTAAAGAGTGAACAAGATAACAAATACAAAACATGTTAGAATCAAATATTAAAGTCCATATTAAGTTTACACTATACTTATTCTTACATCATTAGTGTAACCTTTTCACCTTGACATAATAAACTTAGCTAAATATAATAAAAGAAAGAAAAACAAATAAACAAAATAAGAACATAAATAAGATAAGAGTTAACTAAGTAAAGGAAATGAAAGGCATAAACTTGATATTAATGAAAGCAAAGCATAAACATTACAAAAAAAACAAAGAGAGAAAGCAAGAGCATGATCTTGATCTGGAAACCAAGATGCCTAAATACATGTCAAATGCCTCCTTTTATAGCCCAAAATTGGGAACTATTGATTTGATGACTAATTGATGAGTGGGTGACCAACTCTTGACTTGGTGACAATCCTTATCTTCTCTTGTCTGCCCAAAACGTCATTAATAACATCAAAATTAGAGCCACTTAAAAACATGAAAGTTGTAGAAAATTGTCTCAAATTGTTTGTGTAAAAAAGTCATGTTATTGGGACTTCTAAAACTCCAGATATGGGCCAAACACTGAATAATGCTCGGGCTGGAAGATAGATTCGGATTTCTTTGTTGTTGCTATAATTTGGACTTGAAAATGGCCTTTTTAGATCTTGGGCTCCATATGAAAGTTGTATGCCTATCTCTTACCTTTCCATCCATATAAAGTAGACCTAAATCTGAGATCTACAGCTCCAGATATGACCCAACTACCGAACAGTGTTTCGGTTTGGATTGCACCAGCATCTCTTTTCTAAGTTTGGTCATCTATTTGTCCTTTCAATTTCAGTTCTTAAATTCATCAATCAATCCTTTCATTTATGTGATAAGCCTGCATTTAAAATGAATTTACCATAAATTAAAGGTATCTTATATTATTAGATATATTATTATAAAACATGCTTTAGTTAAGGAGTTATTGATACTTCAAGTGCAAAATGATGACATAAAACCTTGATAAAAAATGCACTTTTAAGTACTAATCACTGCTTATGGAATTTGCGTGGTGGGAGTTGTTTATGTCGCAGAACCATCCATGCCCTCCATCACTACTTTAACTATTTGTAGAAGGAGTCCCACGTCTACATATTGTGGGGGCACACCAGTTGGAATAGTTGACGATTGTGCTTCTGATGTTTCTTGCTGCTCTCGGCAACTAGGGGTACTTCCTTTGTTAGGTTAGGCCTTCGACCTTCCCCCGCTACCGTGGCATCCCCCTGCAAGGTTTCAGGTGGTATTATCAGAGCTTGAGATGCCATATCATTCTTCATCTTGCCAACCTTAGGCACCTCGATTCCCGCCCCTCCTTTCTAAGGAGGGCAGCTCAGTTCGTGTTCCTTATCAGGTGCGTACCATCCTGAAATTCACCACAACAACATAATTATTAGTGATCCCCAAGATCCAGACCAAGTGCTCTGATACCAACTGTAACAACCCGACTTTTCAAGCTCTAGACAATAATAAATTACACACACACACACACACTTGACACATAATTGGCGAACCTGTTTCCTCATATCATCAAGATGCAATCCATACATCAACAACAATCAATATTTTATTTAAAAGTAAATCTTATATAAACACATAATATCATATTTTGCAGGATTAGAAGTTCACATTAAAAATATACATCCATAGACATGAGTTTGCATTTTTATCCTACTAATAGTCATCACGAATTAAAAAAAAATAGGATTCAATAAAAGTTATACATTTCATACATTGATTCATACAAAATATATCCTACTAATAGTCATGATTTAGGATGCAACTACATGATTCAGGATGCAACTACATGATTCCTTACAAAAGTAGGTTCCCGTGTATTCGGTTTCCTAAGCATCTTGTTGATGTGACGTCCTTGTTATGGTATAAAATATTTAAGAGAATGCAATTACTTAATAATAATAATGATATTTAAATGGTCTAGTAGTTTAATGAAGCAATAACATTATCCCATGTTTGATGCATGATATTTATAGTTTCTTCATGGATTTGGTATAAACAACTTGTAGTTCATATAGATACACCAATTCTTGCAATCAACCATAATCTTATACCTGGCTATCCTCTTAAGGCATCATTTACTGAGGTTAATCGTTCACTCACCCCGATCATCCACTTCGGATGCCATTAACCAAAGTTAATCAACTATTGTCACGGTCATCCAATTGAATGCCTTTAGCCGAAGCTAATCAATCATTTGTCTCGGTCATCCATTTAGATATCAATAGCCAAGGCTAATCAATCATTTGTCCCAATCATCCCTTCAGATGCCATTAGCTGTCGCTAAACAGTCGTTTGTCCTAATCATCACTTCAGATGCCATTAGCCGAGGCTAATCAATCATTTTTCCTGGTCATCCATTTGGATGTCATTAGTCGAGGTTAATCAATCATTTGTCCTGGTTATCCATTCGGATGCCATTAGCCAAAGCTAATCAACCATTTCTCAACATTTAAACGTTTGACAATCTAATGTCTATTATAACACAATATGGTACCATTCATGATAAAGTATCCCATTATTTAACATATGAAAAGGGAAGGTGGAAGTCACCTATTTGCTCTAGCTGTGGGTTGTTTTTGTCGTGACGATGGTCCAATCCCAACCGCACCGCCTAAGACATCAACGGTCACAAATCAGTACATTTGTATTTTTGAATCACATTCATCACCACACTTATTTCAAGAGTTCATATGTTCACATTCAACTGTTCCACATTTTACACCATCATACCATGAAATTGTTACTAGCATTTAAGTCATTTCTGCCTAGGAGGTTATGGTAGAAACCAACAGCAAGAACTAGTTCTCTGTAAGCTACCCAATTCAGTAGTGAGAACTAGTTCGCTGCTGGTAGCTAATTTGACAGCAAAAACTAGTTTGCTGCTGGTGGCCAATTTGGCAGCAAAAATTGTTTTGTTGCTGGCGCCACAATTTCAGCTGGAAATGCTAAGTTGTAGCAGACAACTCAATTTCGACAGCAAATTATAAATTTCACAGCAACCAACTCAACTTCGGTAAAGAATCACAAATTTGCTGTAGAATATGAAATTTGATAGCAAATGCTAACTTGCTACAGACAACTCAACTTCGGCAGCGATTTGCTGCAAACAACTCCATTTTGGTAGCGAATTACAAGTTTGCTGCATAACACGCTACTCGGTAGTAAATGTTAATTCACTGCAGATGACACAGTTTCGGCAACAAATCACAATTTCACTATAGAACACACAATTGGATAATGAATGCTAATTCTCTGCAAAAGACTTAGTTTCGGTAGCGAATCACAATTTCGTTGTAGAACACACAATTCGATAGCAAATGCTAATTCGCTGTAGAAGACTTAGTTTCGATAGTGAATGCTAATTCGCTGCAGCTGACATAGCTTCGGCAGCGAATCACAATTTCGCTGCAGAACACCAAATTCGATAGCAAATGCTAATTCACTGCAAAAGACTTAGTTTCGGCAGGGAACCACAAATTCACCGCAGATAACTCAGTTTTGGCAGCAAATGCTAATTTATTGTAGCCGACATAGTTTGGGCAACAAATCATAATTTCGCTGTAGAACACACAATTCGGCAGCTAATGCTAATTCGCTATAAAAGACTCAGTTTTGGCAATGAATCATAATTTCACTGTAAACAACTCAATATCGGTAGAGAATGCTAATTGGCTGCTGCCGACATAGTTTTAGCAGCGAATCACAATCTCGCTGTATAACACACAATTCGGCAGCGAATGCTAATTCGCTGCAGAAGACTCAGTTTCCACAATGAATCACAAATTCACTACAGATAACTCAGTTTCGACAGCAAATGCTAATTTGCTGCAGCCGACAAAGTTTCGATATTGAATCATAATTTCCCTACCGGCAGCGAATCACAGTTTCACTGCACAACACATATTTTGGCATGAACACACACCACACATGCTGTAACAACCCCAGCATGTAAAACTGTCACTAAGTTCTAGCAGATCATACACATTGAAACCATCAATTTCATTACATAACCCTTCAACAAATCCTAGTAGAACACACACATTGAAAAGCATCAATTACAACATATAATCTTTCAATAAATTCCAGTAGAACACACACATTGAAACCATCAATTTCAACACATAATCTTTCAACAAATCCCAACTGAACACACACATTGAAAACCATCAATTACAACATATAATCTTTCAATAAATTCCAGCAGAACACACACATTGAAACCATCAATTTCAACACATAATCCTTCAATAACTCTCAGCAAAACACACACATTCATGCTGACCAACCCCATAGTTAACGTCAGCCCTCTACCAAGATTTGTTACTTCCATTTTATTCATTTTTCTTTGTTAGCTGTTCTGAAATTGGCCTTATTTCATTTCTGTTTCCTTGTCCTCTTAGTTAATTTCAATTTCCATCACAACTAGCTTAGGTTTTAGGTCAAGTTTCTTAGGGTCTTTTTCTTTATTTTCGGTTCTGTGTCTTAAAGAGAAGAGGAAGGGCGTTTCATGACCCATACCTTTTAAATCTAATTAAGTTTGAGGAAGGTCTGACAGTATTCTTCCTCCTCTCCCGCTAGTTCTCCTCCTTCTTCCTCCTCTCCCGCTAGTTCTCCTCCTTCTTCCTCTCATATTTTTTAGCCCCATTTTTCCTTTCCCTCTAAGCAACTGTCCAATCTTCTCTTAAGGTCTCATCTATCCCTCACACGTTCACAAGGCACTCTTTACTGGTTTGGTTTAGGTTTCTGTTGGGAAGGAGAAAGGGAAAAGCAACATGTAGCTGAACATACAACAGCAGCAGACAACTTTAGGAAAAGCAAGTGCCACCTTCTCTCTCCTCCTTATATTTATACTCCCTATTAAATAAGGTGGGGTGTTTGGGGTTGGTTTATATGTGTTCTTATCCTTGTTTTAGTCTATCCAAAATTGGTTTTACCCCTCCCTCCCAACTTCTTAAGACCATTTAAAAAAAACTGCGTCGCTGCTGCATCAGAAATCGACAATGAAAACTGCATCGCTTTCGATTCAGGAAATCAACAGCGAAAACTATGCCGCTACCGATTCAGAAATTGGCAACAATGATGGAGTCATCAATTCTTTCTCTTTATGTGTGTGTGTGTGTGTGTGTGTGTGTATTCTCTTAGGCGTTTACATCGCTCATGAAAATAGACCGCTGTGAGTGTGAGGGCAGGTTGCCTATGAAAATGGATCAAGATGAACATGCGTGGGCAGGTTGCCCATGAAAATAAATGAGTGAGTGTGTGTGGGTAGGTCGCTCGTGAAAGTAGACCAATTTTTTTCAAAAGGGGTAGGTCGCCCAAGAAAATATGATCAATTTCTTTTTCTTGTTCTTTTTTTCTTTACAAGCTTACTATGCAAGATATTGATGATGTTTTGCTTCGTAAGCATTGTAAAGAGGAGGCATGTGTTGTTACCCATTTTTGGGTTCCCACACAAAAATGAGAAAATACAAAATAAATAAATAATAAAATATATTCAGAAGAAATAAAAAAAAAATAGAAGCAAGAAAATGATGTTGGAATACCGAAGAAAGGTCAAAATTAGTTTAGGAGGTTCAAAAATGCTAAAGGTTAAAATTTGACAATATATTTTACTAAAGAGAGCCCTAGGGACAAGGAAAATTCAATTTTAAAAAAAAACAAGAAAAGTTCAAAATCAAATCTTTATGGATGGACTCAATTAAATTTTATCGAAGGTTTAATTCAATTTATAGAAGGTTTGATTACAAGAAAATTGATCTTTTGATTCAATTTAGGCTTTTATGGGAAGAAATTAAAGTTATGGGGTCCAATTATAATTTTGAAGAGTTGATTTGGTCAAATTAGGGGTTTAATTGCATAATAATTGAAGTTTTATGGTCAATTAGGGATTTAATTGACACAACCTAAAACCAAGGACCAAACCATAAAAGGCACCAAAATTAAGGGATTCGATTATAATTTTTTTGGGGGTTTGATTAAATTGCAAAAAATTCAATGACCAAACCAGAAGGACCAAAAGCGGCACCATTTCCATTGAAACACATTTCACTGTCTGCAACAGTTGTTGTTCTATGATAATAAAGGAAGGAAATGTTGGCAGCGATAATGGAGTCGTTTCCAAATTAAAAAGGGAGCGTATTGCAACTATCATCACTCGCACCGTATTGCACATTGGCTTAACCAAAACATTCTCATCCTCTGGCTATAAAAGCCAAAGGAAGAGTCGAATGCAAGGGAGAGGAACAAAGGAGGGTAGAGAGGAGAGGCTACACTAAAAAAAAAAGCAAAAGGAAATAACTTAGGGGAAAACATAAGAAATAGGAGGGAGCAAAGAAATATTGAGAAAGCAAAAGGGAGTGTGGAGGAATCAAACCAAACAAAAGTAGAGGACACAGTGAAGTAGATAACACAGCACCACTATCATCTTCGTCTTCTCGAAACTAGGTACGTTCGATGTTCTTCTCAGTTCCTGTATAATGAGATGATGCAGGTTTAGTATGTAAAAGAAGAAGAGAAAATGCAGGGAAACCAATGCTGCAATCACTCTGTGGTTTTTTCTTTTTGTTCCGTTCTTATATTGTAAGCAAGATGATGAACAGTGCGAAGGTAATATATATATTTCAAAAATTTGTGATTTTTTGAAAATTTTTCTACTATATTTTAATCAATATCGATTTGTAATTTTACACTGTAAAGATACAAATTCAGTATTAAAATACCCGATGTTTGGCAAAACAAAAATAATAAGAATAAGAATAATAAAAATATATTTTCATGTATACAGCCAAATCTCTCAATTAAAAAAAAGTATTAGCACGTATTTTGGCTTTAATAACCAGTTTATTAAAGTCACGAGAACTAGGCCAATATTTCAAAACCTCCAAAAAAATTATTTTTTTCTATTAATATCTAGGGTTATAATCTTATACGTAAGATGTATTCCAAGTATTAAAATTCTTTTGTGGATGTTATAATATGTAGGTTTTACCCGATAAGATAAGGATCTCTTTACCGAAGATAACTTTTCTTAAACCAACAACTAGAAAGGACGACAAGTGATGTAACCATATTATTCGATTGTTTCACCCACATTTACCTAATGTTTTGTCCATGTTTTATATGTAAAATGCCTTGATATTCTTTGTTTTATGTTTTGAAGGCACTTTTGGATGAAAAATGCAAAAAGGAGTAAATTGGAGATAATTGGCAGATTTGATGTTCAGTCAATGTTTTGTGCAGAGCGTGATTTCTAGAGATCAAAATGAAGTGATTCCAGTGGCTCTAAAAAGCTAACATCCATACCTTTCTGGAAATGTAATGCAAGAAAAATACAAAGAGGAAGATCATGGAAATCACATCCTTCAAAGTCAAATCTCGTATTCTGCCACTCAACACCTTTGTCCATTCAAAATTCCATACCTGGAGCTATAGAAGTCCAATTGATGCAAACTCAATTGTGTTGGATTCCGGACTCAAAGGTCTAGAAACGCTCCAATGTTCAGCCAAAAATGATGTCAGATGAAGGCGATATGATTTTTCAAAGATGACAACTGAATTCTGCCAGCAATCAGGTTTCGTGAAGAAATGAGTCCAAATTATGTTTCGAAGCTTCTAAACTATCATCCAAGTTATAATTTCAGCAATTTAGCCCCTCTAGTAAATCAATCTAGAAGGTCAAGAAAAGTAGCCACCAACCTCAAATCACCAACCACAAACCAGCTGCAAGTTGGAATGCTGCCATTGTCAAAGAAAGAGGCTACAATGGTGGGTTGTTTGTGGTGACTGCTAATGTCAAAGTTTGGCATGTTTGACAGCCACCATTATTGATAAAGAAGCAAGAGGAGTTGCCATTGAAGCCTATATATAGACACCAAGAGAGCCAAGAAAGAAGAGGAGGGAGTGCAATAGAATCAAAGAAAGGTGGTAGCAACTAGAAGTGAAGAAACACAAACTCTCCTCTCTACATACTAGAAATAATGCTTTCTTTTATCTTTAGGAGTAGTTGTTCAATAGATATGCAAGGCTAAGCTCTTTTCTTGGTTGCAAGGACGCAAAAACTTTCAGATTTCAAGAACTGTGAGATTTATTCTTCCATTTATTTTCAGTTTGTATTATGAATGAGTATGATTGTTTTCCTATGCATATTTTCTATGATTGTTGTTGATAATTGCTAGAGCGGACTCTAAGTTATTATTGTGAACAATCTATTGCTAAGTTTGGTATCAAAACCGGAGTTAGGGTATATAAACTTGTGAAGCAACTAAGCTTGATAATTGTGGCAGAACTACATTATTAAACTTAGGGAAAACATTCGATCAAAGCAACACAAGCAGACAACTTGGTTGTTAAGATTAATGAATTTATCTAGATCTTAAGGCTGCCATTAGATTAAATCATTAGTGCGGACACTGTGATTATTTGTTGGTTAGGGCTAGTTATACAGCGGATCCGTTAATTAACCAAAGTTAAGAAAAGATAAAAATTCAGAATATAAACTGGAGTTTCGTTTCAAGGATCGGTTCTGATTTCTGTAGGTGGATGTGTGCTTGTGACCAAGGTTTGTTTTCTTGATAAATTTCAGTTTTAATTGATTGTGTTCACTAGTTTAATTTCTTCCATATTTTAGATTATCACAAATCAAAACCCCCCAATTGCATAACGTATAACATAAAAATCTGAACTAAATCTTCCTCGTGGGATCGATCTGTTGCTTGCTCTATACTATCTTGTGTGATTTAAGTGTAAGGGTAATTAATTTGTGCGACTGCAACATCACAACAAATTTTGGAGCCGTTGCCGGGGAAGTAATTTTAGTTAATTCTTGTGCTTGTACTGTTATTTTTATTTACTGTGATTATTATTTATTATTATTCAGAAAAAAAATAAAAATTGTTTTGCTTGCGGCGGTACTGTTCACTTGCCACAACGGTACTGTTCAAAACAGAATTGTTTGTGGAATTAGGGTTCGACCTTTTGTTTCCTAAAGGGAAATGACGTTTTGAACAAGACTAGTGGTAAACCACTAACCCTACCATTTCAAGGCCAAATTCCACTGTTATCTAAGGTTTTTAGGCAATTTTAGTTTCCTAGCGTTGGATTTTCATATAATTTGCATTATTTTTCGTCTCTTGTGTGGTTTCTTTCTTTTGAATTTTCTTAGCAATTGATGCCTGTGACCCGTTCTACTAATCAAATTCAAGTGCAGGTTGATTTTGAAATAGAAAGCACTTTACGCAGGTTAAGAAAGGAAGCTCGCCTCAACACCATGGCTATTGCACGACAACAAACACTCAAGGAGCTTGCTGCTCCTAATATGGAAAATCAGCCACTATGCATAAACATTGACAATAATGTAAACTTTGAGCTCAAATCTGGTTTTATACATTTGTTACCAACATTTAATGGTCTTGCAGGAGAAGATCCACATACTCATCTCAAGGAGTTCCATATGGTTTGCGTTGGCATGAAACTGAATGGAGTTGATGAAGAACAGGTTAAGTTGAAAGCTTTCCCTTTCTCTTTAAAAGGGGCAGCAAAGGCATGACTTTTCTCTATTCTCCTAGGATCTATTGGAACTTGGAATGCCATGAAGAAGATTTTCCTTGAGAAGTATTTCCCAGCATCTCGAGTTGCCAACATAAGGAAAGAAATATGTGGGATTCGGCAATCTCATGGAGAGACACTCTCCGAGTATTGGGAAAGATTTGAGCAACTGTGCATTCAATGTCCTCATCATCAAATACCCGATTAGTTGCTCATTCAATATTTCTATGAAGGATTAATGCCTACTGACCGTAGTATCATTGATGTTGCAAGTGGAGGTGCATTGGTGGATAAGACACCCGAGGCTGCACGCCAATTGATCTCAAACATGGCAGCCAACTCAAAACAATTTGGCACTCGTGGAGACTTCTCCAACAAACGAGTAAATGAGGTAAGTATTTCTAACATTGAGAATAAAGTTAATGATCTTACTTCTCTTGTGCGTTCTTTGGCTTGTGGAAATGTGCAACAGGTGAAAGTTTGTAGCATATGCTCCTTACAAGGACATACTTCGGATATGTGCCCAACAATGCCAGAAGATTACATTGAACAAGCTCATGCAATTGATGGAGCATTCAACGGACAACCCCAGCGTAAATATGATCCCTTTTCCAACACGTACAATCCTGGATGGAGAGATCATCCCAACTTACGCTATGGCAACCCATCCCAACAAGGCAATCAAGGCCGACAATTCCATCCCCATGGATTTCAACCCCAACAGAATTATCAAACAAGACAACCCCTTCCATTTACAAACTTCAATGTTACGGGGTCGTCATCCAATGATGATCTTCGTGAGATGATGAAAACTTTAGCTTCTAATACTGTTACCTTGCAACAAAATGTCATGTCTTTTCAACAGGAAACAAGGTCAAGTATTCACAACTTGGAGAAGCAAATGGGGCAAGTAGCTTCAAGTGTAGGGAAATTGGAGGCACAAATGAATGGAAAATTGCCTTCCCAGGCATTGAATCCAAAAGAGAATGTTACTGCGATCATGCTGAGAAGTGGGAAAGAACTTGAAGAGAAAAGGTCAAAACAAATTGAGATGGAGGAAGAAGAAGAGATAGAAACTGAATTGAGTACAAAGAAGGAACATCATCCTTCTCCACAAACTAAAACATTGACCAACACTCTAAAGGTAACTCCTCACTCAATGAATTCCAGTTCTAAAGCAATTTCACCCTTTCCTGTTAGTTCTTCTAGGTCAAAGAAAGAGGACAAAGAA
>NW_011502881.1:0-15399 GCF_000495115.2 Populus euphratica | reverse complement strand
CATGGTGGGTTTAAAACCATCCAAACCTAAATATTTTTGGCTTAATAATATGTCAAGCCATAGAATACTATACTTTATATACTAACGAGATCTTAGAACAGTTATTAGAATGCATATTTTTTATAAAAAGCCGATTACATTATAGTCTAACCAAAATAATAATAATAATAATAATATTTATCTTAACATATTTTTATTGGACAATTTTGAAATTAAAATTTTTTATAATTACATTTTAAAAATAAAAAAATAAAAAATATTATTTTAAAAAACATGATCTCTTACCTTCCATTTAAAAAATATAAAAATTAAGTACAAAATTATCATTAGAATATAATTGCATCCAAATATATCTTTATCTCTCCTGTTTTTGTTTTTATTTTTGTTTTTGTTTTTCCAACCAAATATTTCTTTATCTCTGCTCCGTCATAAATTTGTATCCAAACGCGACATTAAGACACCTAGCAAGATTGCTCCGAGGCGCAAAATTTTGGGAATGCTTCTACATAGTTGACATGGAAAGAAGCAATCATTTGAGTACACCAGCTAGGGCATGCGTTTCCTTGAATAGGATAAATTAAGATTTAATGTCATAAATTAATGATTTTTCTCATTTAAAATTAACCTTTAGAGGGGCTATTTTTCTATCGAATAGGGAAAGAATTTGGTTTCACAGTTAGTTTTAAAAAAAACGCGTCATATTGTAATTTTTTTTTAATTGAGTATACAATTTCAATACAAGTTTTTCTCAAATTTTTTAATATTTTTTTTAGTTTATCTTTCTTACAATTTAATTTTTGAGTTATTCACAGCTTTATGTTTTATTTTTATGCAATTTATTTTCTTGAGTTTTTTTTTTTTACAATTGTTATATTTATTTATCTTTATTGCTTTATTTACATGTTTTCTTTTATATGCCTTTGATTTGTTTTTCGCTTTAATTACAATTTAATATTTTCCTTAATCTTTAATACCAGCACATTAATTCTACGTGAACTTATGCGGTTTAAATCTTCTTTTACATGGTTTCTAAGTTAATTTTAACTCCTAGCTTTCGTGAATAGTCATGGTTTCTTCACGATTAATTTGCATGATACTTAGTAAACTTTATGATTTCTTCAATGAATCAATATGTACTAGTATAGATATTATTTGTTTATGAGCTAGGGCAAACTTCATGATTTACTGACCATTTATATACTCCAATCTTACCTCTTAAAAATAAGAATAAAAAGTAATCACTCATGCTTGAATCAACACATTTATGGCGACAGTTGTTTCTGGGCAACCCTTCTTGTATTTGTATCCAAGATAATGATATAGCATGAGCAAATTAACATGCATGTGCATTGCATCAACTACGCTGCTTAAACAAGTAATTACCTATTTATCACCCTTTTTTATAATCTGTGAAACCTAGTGATAGATAAATTATGAGACAGACAGCCTCACGTTCCATGCTTCTTACCTGTCTGTGTGAGTCTTACAGCTTTTATGACGAGAGTCTTTTCAGATTGACGTTGATGAGGACTGCTGCATCATATGATTCTCGAGTATGCTTCCCCTTACGATGTCGCCATGCAACTTTTTCTTGAAAAATCAATCTTGTTCTCATCCTTTTTCACATCACTTTACCTAATTATTCTCAGGTGCCTAGATGATTTTATATCTAGAAAACTGAAAAATTTCTGAAGTTATTTATCACTGAAAAATCAATGTTATTAGCTCAAGTTTTGAATTCCAACAGGCGAGATAAAGCTTTGATATTGTTAGTAGTGGATATAAACAATGCTCCACCTTCATTATATGTAAGTGAGAATAAATAATTTCCCACTTGGCACATAATAAAAACTTAATTTAAGGTATAAATCATAGCATGATTTATAGTCTTTACTCCCAACTTAGTACATACACACACACTCAGTGAAGAGCTACACGGGTGAAGAACACAAAGAGAGTGAAGAAGATAGAGAGAGCTTGAGTGAATTGAGTAGAAAATAGTTTTTCTCTTTCTCTTTGTTTGTATTGCTTCTTTAATTGATTAATACAAACCATTAGCTCTTTGGAGTAGGCAAGTTGCTGAACCACGTAAATTTATGTGTGTTTGATTTCTAGAATGTCCCAACAACTGGTATCAGAACTTGTTCTTGAAAAAGAAGGTGTTTGATTCAAACCTAGAAATCAAAGTTCTCAAAACATATTTTTGAACATACCATCGTGTAGGGGAATAAAAGACGAATCCACTAGTGAAAACTCGATGAAGAACTGACTTGCTACATGCCCGTACTTGCTCATACACGTTGACGTCAGGACTGCCCATGCACACCAACGTGCCACATGTTCCTTCTTCGCTTAAATACCTGCAATTGAACCGAGTTGACCCACCAAGTCATTAGCCAATCAGCACAGCCATCAGCCACGGCACCTGCCACTTCATCAGTACACACCAGTAAGAAATCCATGTGGATATGCCATGTCATCAGCTGTGGGCTCGCATTGCTTACGTGTCTGACAAGTTATCATAGCCATGTCAACATATTGGGTTTTGATCCAGTACATCGCAGACACTATTCCAGCCAATATGCGGCTTCATATGCACCGTCTAGTAATCCAAAAGTTTGATTGATAAGATCTGAGTCATCCAAAGTCTTATTTGGGTGATTTTAGTGTCATTTCCAATATTTTTTGTCATTCCAAACACGTCCATAAGGTCAAATTCAGCAAATTCAAATCCAAGAAGTATTAAAAATGGCAAATGAAATAAAGACTGCTGGAATTAAGAAATTTGATGGAACAAATTTTGGATATTGAAAAATACAAATTGAAGACTATCTATATGAGAAGAAACTTCATCTTCCTCTATTGGGGAGCAAACCTGAGAATATGCAAGAAAAAGATTGGCTAATTCTTGATAAACAGGTTTTGAGCATTATCCGGCTATCTTTATCAAGAAGAGTTGCTCACAATATTACAAAATAAAAATTCAATGTAAAATTAATGGAAGCCTTGTCTAGTATGTATGAAAAGCCCTCAATAAATAATAAAATTCACTTGATAAAGAAGTTGTTCAACTTAAAGATGACAGAAAGCACCTCTATTACATAACATCTCAACAACTTCAATACCATCATAAATCAATTGTCATCTGTTAAGATTGAGTTTGATGATGAGATTCGCTCATTCATTTTGCTAGCTTCACTTCCAAGCAGTTGGGAAGTTATGAAAACAGTCATGAGTAACTCAACCGGAAAATCCAAACTAAAATATGATAACATTTGAGATTTTATTTTGGCTGAAGAAGTATGAAGAAAAGACTCATGTGAAAATTCAAATTCAAGCTCAGGTTCAGCCCTCAACATCAACACTCGAGAAAAGATAACATGATAGAGGCTCATCCAAAGGAAGATCAAAATCAAGATACAAAAGCAAAAGCAAGTCTGGACCTAGAAAACAGGTTAAATGTTGGAATTATGGCAAACCTGGTCATTACATGAGGAATTGCACAAAGAGAGTGAAGAAGATAGAGAGAGCTTGAGTGAAGAGTGAGTTGAGTAGAAAAGAGTTTTTCTTCTCCTCTTTGTTTGTATTGCATTTTTGATTGATTAAGAAAAACCAATAGCTCTGTAGAGTAGACAAGTTGCTAAACCATGTAAATTTATGTGTGTTTGATTTCTAGAATGTCCCAACAACTGGTATCAGAACTTGTTCTTGAAAAAGAGGGTGTTTGATCCAAACCTAGAAATCAAAGTTCTCGAAACATGTTTTTGAACATACCATCGTGTAGGGAAAGAGGAGATGAATCCACTAGTGAAAACTCGGTGAAGAACCGACTTGCTGCATGCCTGCACGTGCCCACACACGTAGACGTCAGGACTGCCCACGTGCACCAACATGCCATGCGCTCCTTCTTCACCTGAATACCTGCAATTAAACCGGGTTGACCCTCTATGTCATTAGCCAGTCAGCACAGCCATCAGCCACGGCACCTATCACGTCATCAGTATATGTCAGCAAGAAATCCACATGGATATGTCATGTCATTAGTTGTGGGTTCGCATTACTTATGTGTCTGACACATCGTCATAGCCACATCAATATATTAGGTTTTGATCCAGTGCATCGTAGACACTATTCCAGCCGATACGCGGCTTCATATGCACCGTCCAATAATCTAAAAGTTTGATTGATAAGATTTGAGCCATCCAAAGTCTGATTTAGGTGATTTCAATGTTGTTTCCAACATTTTTTGCCATTCCAAACACATCCAGTTCCCAACATTTTTTGCCATACCAAACCCATCCATAAGGTCAAATTCGGCAGATTCAAATCCAAGAAGTATTAAAAATGGCAGATGAATAAAGGCTGTTGGAATTGAGAAATTTGATAGCCATCCAAAGTCTGATTTAGGTGATTTCAATGTTGTTTCCAACATTTTTTGCCATTCCAAACACATCCATAAGGTCAAATTCGGCAGATTCAAATCCAAGAAGTATTAAAAATGGCAGATGAATAAAGGCTGTTGGAATTGAGAAATTTGATAGGATAGATTTTGGATATTAAAAAATGCAAATTGAAGACTATCTATATGGAAAAAAAAAACTTCATCTTTCTCTGTTGAGGAGCAAACTTGAGAATATGCAAGAAAAAGATTGGCTAATTCTTGATAGACAGGTTTTGAGCATTATCATGCTATTCTTATTAAGAAGAGTTGCTCACAATATTATAAAATAAAAATCCAATGTAAAATTAATGAAAGCCTTGTCTGGGATGTATGAGAAGCCCTTAGCAAATAATAAAATGCATTTGATGAAAAAGTTGTTCAACTTGAAGATGACAGAAAGAACCTCTATTACATAGCATCTCAATAACTTCAATACCATCACAAATCAATTATAATATGTTAAGATTGAGTTTGATGATGAGATTCGTGCACTCATTTTGCTAGCTTCACTTCCAAACAATTGGGAATGTATGAAAACAACCATGAGTAACTCAATTGGAAAATCCAGACTAAAATATGATGACATTCAAGATTTTATTTTGGCTGAAGAAGTATAAAGAAAAGACTCAAATGAAAGTTCAAATTCAAGCTCACGTTCAGCCCTCAACATTAACACTCAAGGAAGGAGACATGATAGAGGCTCATTCAAAGGTAGATCAAAATCAAGATATATAAAGCAAAAAGATATATAAGTAAAAGCAAGTCTGGACCTAGAAAGTAAGTTGAATATTGGAATTGTGGCAAACTTGGTCATTATATAAAGAGTTACACAACCCAAAAAAACCTGAAGTTGACTTTGCAAATGCTACCATAGATGAGGTACAAGATGCTTTGATTTTTTCTATATAAAATCCAATTGATTTTGGTGCTTCATTTCACTATATATCACACCATGAAATGATGCAAAACTATGTCATTGAAGATCACGGTCGAGTCTATCTGGTTGATGGACAACCAATGAATATCGTGGGTATAGAAGATGTGCAAATTAAGATGATGAATGAAGCTATATGGAACTTACAAAATGTAAGACATGTTTCTAGATTAAAAAAGAAACTAATCTCTATTGGACAACTTGACGATAATGGTCATTTAATCATTTTTTTAGAGGTATGTAGAAAGTATCGAAGAGAGTAATGGTTTTGGCTTATGGAAAGAAAACTAGCACCTTGTATATGACCACAAGATTTGCAAACATCATTGCCTCTACTGAAGCAGAAAATCAAGCACAGTTATAGCACTGTAGACTCAGCCATATGAGTCAAAAGGGGATGAAGATACTTCAGTCGAAGGGAAAACTGCTAGAGTTAAAAAATATTGATCTATAGGGACCTTCTCCAGTAACATATTTTGGAGGTTCTCAGTATTATGTAACTTTCATTGATGATTTTAGTAGAAAGGTATGGGTCTACTTTCTAAAAAAATAAATCTAATGTGTTTGAAACATTCAAAAAATAGAAGGCAATAATCAAGATTAAATCAAATTTAAAGCTGAAATGCTTGAAATCTGATAATGGGGGAGAATATATTAATGGAGGTTTCAAAGAGTATTGTGTTGTCAGTGGTATCAAAATAGAAAAGACCATTCCAGGCACACCACAATAGAATGGCACTGCTGAACGGATGAACAGGACCTCAATAAACGAGCTAGAAGTATGAGGTTACATTTAGGGTTACCTCAAACATTTTAGGCCGATACAGTTCATACTGCAGTTTACTTGATCAACCATAAACCATCAGTTTTTTTGGAGTTCAGATTGCCCAAAAAAGTATGGAGAGGAAAAGAAGTACAACTCTTTCATCTAAAAGTCTTTGGATGTGTTTTATATGCTTATATAGATTTTGATGCTTGCAACAAGCTAGATGTCAAATCCAAGAAATGTTTCTTCATCGAATATAGAGATGAAGAATTTGGATTTGGGATGATCAGAATGGAAAGATTATCAGAAGCAAGAACGTGATCTTTAATGAGAAAGTTTTGTATAAAGACAGATCAAGTGTAGAAACAAATATAGTTAATTCAGATACAAGTCCATAAAAATCTAAATTCATAAGATTATAGAAGGGCTTCCTGATGTTACCAAGCAGAACAAAATTCAAAAGCCTCTATAAGAAGATTCAAGCACATCTGTACCCACTACTACACAGGAAGATATAGAGCCAAAATAACCTATTGTTTATGTTCGCAGGTCTTTGAGGACTGTAAAGCCCTCATAATTGTTCACACTTCTACTAAATTATATTTTGCTGACAGATAGTGGTGAACCACAAACTTATGAAGAATCATTATAAAATGAAAAATCAAGCAAGTGGGAGTTAGTCATGAAGGATGAGATGTATTTTTTTGTTAAGGAACAAGACTTGAGAGTTAACTACACTACCTGAAAGAAAGAAGGTTTTGCAAAACAAATAGGTTTACAGAGTAAAGACCGAGCATGATGGAAGCAAATGGTTCAAGGCAAGACTTATTGTAAAAAGGGTTTTAACAAAAGAAAAGGATTGATTACTCTAAGATATTTTCTCCAATTGTGAAGCACACAACAATCAGAGTTATTATGGGGATAGTAACTGCAGAAAATTTACATCTTGAACAATTAGTTATAAAAATAACATTTTTTCATGGTGACATCGAGGAAGACATTTATATGCAACAACTAGAGGGGTTTATAATACAAGAAAAGGAGAACCAAGTTTGAAGCAAGCTTAAAGACAGTGGTACAAGAAGTTTGACAACTTCATGTACAATTCGGGGCACATAAGATGCCAAACTGATCATTGTTATTGTGTCAAATATTTTGATAACTCCTACAATATTCTACTATTATATGTAGATGATATACTGATAATAAGATCCAGCATTAAAGAGATTGATAAGTTGAAATAACAATTGTCAAAACAGTTTAAAATAAAGGATTTGGAAACTACTAAATAAATACTTGGCATAAGAATCATCAAAGATAAAGACAAAGACATACTAAAGTTTTCACAAACAGAGTATGTCAAGAAGGTTCTCAGCAGATTTAATATGGATAATGTTAAACCAGTAAATACACATTTGGAGAATCATTTCAAGCTTAGCAAAGAGAAGTCACCAAAAAACTAAGCTAGAATATGGATACATGGATAACATCCCATACGCCTTAGCTATCGGCTCTTTGATGTATGCTATGGTCTATACCAGAACAAACATTGCTCATGCAGTGAGAGTTGTAAGTTGATATATCAGCAGTCCTAGAAAGCAACATTAAGAGGCAGTAAAATGAATCATGAGATATTTAAAAGGTTCCTTGGAGACTTGTCTTACCTTTATAGTTGGTGGTTTGAAACTTGAAGGTTTTGTAGACGTTGATCTAATAGGAGATATTGATAACAGAAAGAGCACCACAAGATATTTATATACTTTAGGAGGCACTGTTGTCTCCTAGAGTTCTACCTTGCAAAAAATCATTGCTCTTTCAACAACAGAAACTGAATATATTGCAATCTCAGAATTTGCAAAAGAGGTCGTATGGTTGCAGAGTTTCTTGAAAGAATTAGTCAAGATGAATAAAGAAAGTACTTTGTATAGCGACAACTAAAGTACAATCTTCCTCGTCAAGAATCCAGCATTTCACTCTAGGACTAAGCATATTCAAAGCAAATATCACTTCATCCGACAATTGTTAGACGATGAGCAACGAATGCTAGAAAAGGTCTATAGAAGCAAGAATCCAACTGACATGTTAATCAAAGGAGTTACACTTGATAAACTGAAGTTATGTAAAACTTCGGTTGGTTTTCAAGGATAAAAAATAATTTCATTGTTTGTCTCCAAGTGGAAGATTGTTAGTAGTGGAGACAAACAATGCCCCACCTCCATTATATGCAAATAGGAATAACTAATTTCTCACTTAGCATATAATGAAAGCTTAATTTAAGGCATAAATCATGACATGATTTATGGCCTTTGCTCCCAACTTACTGTGTGTACACACACACACACACACATATACACTCAGTGAAGAGTTGCGCGGGTAAAGAACACGGAGAGTGAAGAAGATAGAGAGAGATTAAGTGAGAGTGAGTTGAGTAGATAAGAGTTTTTCTCCTCTTCTTTGTTTGTATTGCTTCTTTGATTGATTAATATAAACTAATAGCTTCGTGGAATAGGCAAGTTGTCAAACCATATAAATTTGTGTGTGTTTGATTTTTGAAATATCCCAACAATATAGATATGTAAGCTGTAATGGAGAGATTTTTCATTAATTTTTAGTTTTGATATCAATATATATCTTGCTTTTAATTGGATGACAAAACTAAAGATTTCAGATAAAATAATAAATGAAATTTAACAAGACTGATACTGCATTAACAAGCCATGAAAATAATATGGTTTAACAGGATGAAAAAATGAGGCAGGATGATATACTGATATATATCGTTTGGTGAATTCCATTAAATAATACTAAAATAAAATAAAATAAAATAAAAGGCCATGTTCAAATTTGATAAACGATAGTTATGAATAAGTGATAAAATATTTGTTTAAACAGTTTTTATTTTTTTTATTTGTAAATGATTTGATTAAGAAATTAACCTTAGCATAGAAAATCTAAACTGATAAAATCCATCCAATTTTTTTTATAAAAAAATATATATTAATATAAATTGATTGGAGAACCTGTAACATAGCCCATGTTAATTCAACACGAAAAGAGGTTAGAAGGCTTGCTTTTTTAATATTTTTTTAATAAATAAAAGGTTTAAACTTGAGACTTCTTATCATAAGAAGAGAAAATAATTCATGCTAAACTATAAATTTTTGACACTTTATATTTGAGTTAGGAGATTATTAAAAAAACAAATTAAAACAGTAGTGAGTTTTATGGTATCTCTCCTTGTAAATTATTATTCATTATAATAATAATTTTTCCTTTATTTTTTATTTTTTATATATTTAATCTATGATTTTTTTAATTTAAATTTCATGATTCAATAGTAGATTTTTTAGAAATTAAACTTTATAATTTTTTTATGAGATTATTCTAGTCTCGTGACCTGAACCAGAAGTTTAACGAGTTAACTTTGTTGACTCAATTTTTTTATTTTCTAATTGAATTTTTTTCTTTATTTTATTTTTTTAATATTGACTTTAATGAGAAATAGGCTTTATGATTTTTTTGGTTTGTTTCTTTATGAAGTTATTCCCATCTAATGAATCAGATCACGAGTTTGACAAATTAACCCAAGTTGTCTTAAGTTATTTTTTTATCTTTTTTAAATCAATTTTTTTTCAATATCATGTTTCAAAAATGATTAATAGAAAATTAAGCTTCTTAATTTGTTTTAATTTTTTTCATTTGGGTTATTCTGATTTTATAATCCAGGATGCAGATTTGATAAGTTAACTCAGACCATTTTTTTTTTAATTTCATTATTTAATATTAATTTTATTAAAAATTAAGCTTCATAACTCTTTTTGATTTATTTTCTATAAGGTTATCATAGTAGATTGACATGTTAATTTGGATTAACATAAATTGATTCTATATATTGTTGTCTCAATATTTATTATAAAAATAATCTTGAATATTGATTTTGAGTTAAACCATATTTTTAGGGATCATCTAGGTTGACTTTAAACCCTCTAAGTTGACTAGCTTACATTGAATCAATTCTACACAGTTTAAAAAATTTTCTATTAAAAAAATATTAGTTACATCAAGATTTTTTTTATGATAAAAATATTTTGATTTGATCCACAATATAGTGTTGGCAATGAATGCTATTCAATAAAATAATGTTTTAACAAATTTTTCCCTAGCTAAAAGAACCACCACACTAGGATTTGGAAGCAAGATGGTTTTTTTTTTATCATGATTCAATTTCATTTTCAAATTGTTTGAGTGGTAGATTAGTTTTTTAAATTTTTATAACAATTAAATTATTTAAATATTATAAAAACAAAAAAATTATGGCTTAAAGCCAGGGGCTTTTATGTTTTTTTTTTAAATTAAATTACTTAATTACCCCGTGTTCAAAATTAACAAAACTATCTAGAAGGTTTATATATTAGAGCAATTAAATTATTCAAATACCATGAGAACAAGAAGAAAAAAAGAAGATAGCTTAAGCCTAAGGCTTTTATTTTTATTTTTATTTTTTTAATTAAAGTTAAATTACTTAATTACTCCTAGGTTTAAAATTAACAAAATTATTCTCTAGGAGTGTTTATGCCATTTTCCAGCAGTATTTGAAAAGCTTTCAGCGCCCTCTCTATAATGGGTCAATATGTGTGTCAAACTTACCTTATATTTGGTACTAACAACAATTTCATTTTCTTTTCTTTTCTTCTCTTTATCCATCGTGAATTCCCCGTCAACCTCTTTAATTTCCTCCCTTAACATTTGTCATTGTTCTTTTTATTACTATTTTTTTTATTTGAATAATCTATAAAATTAAGATTCTTTTTTAATTTCACCCTCTTCCATTTTTTATTTTTCAAATTTGCTACCCATTCTTTTGATTGCTATTGTTTTTGTTGGGATCATTTTTAATTTTTTTATTACAGTTTCATCCTCCTCGGTTTTTTTTTTTCAAATTCTTAATTGATTCTAGTTTTAGAATTTCACAAGTTGCAAGTTTTAGAAATTAAACCAAATTTAGGATGTTCTCACCAGTTTTTCTTGGTTTTTATTTCTCTTTATTTAAGCTATATTTTTTTCATCATTTAGTATTTATTCAATTGGAAACTAAGTTCTGTTCTTTTTATTTATTTGCTTTATGTATAATTTCTTGTTGGTCTTGAAAATAACCTTGGTTTTTTTGGCTAATTTCTTAAATTGATATTTTTTATGATTCCATTATTCGGTATTTGGAATAATTTTTTAAAATAATTTATAAAATTAAAATTCGTTTTCAATTTCATTCCCCTTTAATTTTTTTTAATCTTTCAAATTTAGCTTTTATTTTTTTGATTATCAATTCGGGACCTTAGCTCGGGTGTAAAAGGTTTGCCTATGTTTACTTGGTCTATTTTTTTACTTTAAGTTTTTTTTTAGTTTCATCATTAAAATTTATATTATTAACAATTAGGCTTTGTTCCTTCTATACTATTTTTTTGTGAATTTTTATGCAACTCGGGTTATCTTAGATTTTTTAATTTGATGTTTTTTTTGCAGGTTTCTCATTTTTTTTTTCCCAATCAAATTTATACCCCAAGTCTTATTTTTAAAAAAACTTTTTTAAATCACTTTTGCATCATCTAAACATATTTTTTTTTTCCGATAAAGAAAGTATTTTTACCCACAAGACAGCGAGGAGCCACTAATCTAATAACTTACTATGTTTGTTGTGTGTGAAAATTGTTTCCAAAATATCACTTTATTAATCTACAATATAGGAATTTATCAGTGATATCTTAATATCGCAATTTCCTCCCAAATTATGCAATCAGCAAACAAATCTAATTAAAGAGCACTAGTCTGGGCAGTATCAATTACAGATCTTATCAAATTCTTGTTTTGTTTCTTAATCCACTTTCTTGGTAGAAAAAGAAACGTTGTTGTTTGTAACCTAAAATTTACCTATGGCCCGCCAAAAAGGAAACAATCGAATATAACTCAATTGCATACCGCGAGATCTTTTTCCTTCTTTATTTCTTTTCCAAGACAAATTGACAATGAATGCAACAAGAGATTTGGATGCATAAAAACTTAACTGTTGTCAACAAAAACGAGTGGTATAGCTACATAAAAACCGTTCTTGTGCTCATATATCTCAGTGATCACAATTCACAGCATGATTCAGTATTATCCAGCGCGCGTAACTGGTTCTGCAATCTGCGCATCTCAACTTGAAACAGCCTGTTTCATGCATATCGGGATAATTGGTTGAGTTGGGGCCTGATAAGGTATGGCATACCCTAACTTCTAGGGTTTTCTTGCTGCCCATCCACAGCCAATGGCTAGCTCAATTTTTGTCTGCAGATGCCTTGGCAAAAGCTGCTTCTGCTCTTTAATTCATATATCTTCCCTTCTCTTTTTGTTTCTCCTGGAATGTGTGTATAATATGGAGTTTCAAAGTCCAAACGAACACAAA
This sequence comes from Populus euphratica, assembly GCF_000495115.2. Lineage (NCBI taxonomy): Eukaryota > Viridiplantae > Streptophyta > Magnoliopsida > Malpighiales > Salicaceae > Populus > Populus euphratica. The sequence goes on along the minus strand of NW_011502881.1, from coordinate 2,819 downwards.
CTCTACCTTTTTATTAAATTCAAATTTAAAAAATTAAATTTAAAAATACATTTATGTAGTTTAAACATAAAACTCACTATATTCCATAATTCTTATATACATTATCAAATTGTACTCTGAATAAAAAAATCCATCCCTAGTCTTTTAATTCTAAATTTTAATCCCTTCAAAAAAATTAAACAAAACACAAATAGGTTAAATTGGATTATAACAAAGTTAATTTAAGGTTAAAATATAAAATCCAAAAAATACAAAACTCAATAATTTTATATATTGAAACTAGGAGATCAAGCTAAAGTTTTTTGTGCCTAATAGTAAACATGAAAAATGATCTATTTTATTAATTTTAATCATTTTTCTTTCAATTTTATTTTTAACTACATTGTAAATTCTATTTTGTACGTAATATTGATATTTAATTTAATATCAAAGTTTTCTCAAGCACTTCACATACAAAAGCGAATGCATAAAGAACCAAATTTCAACACATGAAACGATATCAATATACCTTGCAATGATAAAATTGCAAATAAAACAGAAAAACACACTTGAATAGTGCTTGCCACAAAAAAGTAGACAATTGTATTAGTTATTATTATAATTATAAATAAAGTTAAAAGGTGCATGGGAAAATTAATACTATTTTTCACATTTATTAATACGGTGAATTACAATAATAATTAACAATGTTGGTTTTTGAAAAGAAAAAAAGTATAGGAATAACATTGTTTCTCAACATCTATTAGCACTATAAATTATAATAATAATCCATAGTAATGATTTTTTTATGCATTTTTACTTTTTTTTATTTGGTTATTAATTTTTTTATTTAATTCTTATATAATGTGTTTATGAAAATTTAGAATAAATAATTTATTTTTATATGATTATTGCAATATAAAAAAAATTTCAATATCAAGTTGATATCATAAAAAATCTCAGCATTGTGTTATGGTCTGTTTTTAAAAAACTTTAGTTAAATAACAAATAATTTTTAAAAAAACTAAGTTATCAAAGTGTGGATTCTATAACCTGATTTACAAGTTTGGTGAAATAACTCTGGTTGCCTATATCTGTAAGTTTAGCGAGGTATTTTTTTATAATTGAACTCGATTATATAATTGTCTATAAATGTTATTAAACTTTAGAAAGTTCATGGACCTGTTGCCATTAAATGTTATTAAACTTTAGAAAGTCCATGGGCTTGTTGTCGTGTATGCTAGTTGAGAATTGAATTTTATAATTTATTTTATTTTATTTTTCTTGAGGTTATCATAGTCTCAATATTGGTTTCACACTTGATTTTATAATCGTTTATTTTTGTTATGTTTAAATAAACAATAATTTAGAAAAATAAACAAGTTATTAATCCTATTATAATTTATTATTCGGTTTGAGGGTTTAACATGTTGACTCGGGTTACTTAATTCACAAGTTTAGTGAATTTACTCGTCAAACCTAATATATTTTTCTTAGTTTTTTGTCCATTAATTTTTTTAATTGTTTATTTTTATTTCATTCTTATTTAATATTAGATTGGTTGATAAATGAAATTCATGGTTTATTTTTTCTATTTTATATAGGGTAATCATGATTTTAAATAAATATTTTTTAAAGTTGATGCTTGATTTTTAAAAGCATCTAACATTATCATAAAATTAAATAAAAATAATTTATAAAAATAACAAAGTTATTAAAACTATTAAAATCCATGATCTAAGTTGCAAGATGACCAAGATCGATCCAATCTTGCATTATTTTAATTTAAAAAAATAACATCTTAAAATTTTTTTTAAGTTAACCCATGTTTTTACTAATTATTCAAGTTATATTTTAACCTATTAAATTAAATAATTTATTTTGGATTAGTTTCATTAATTTAATTTGAAATTTAAATTAAAAAAAAGTTGAAATAATAGATTTTAAGATCAAACTACTTAAATTTAACAATACTATGTAAAAAAATCTTTATACTTAATTTTTTTAAAAACTAATCCAACTCACAACAAAGCGCAGCTGAATGTGTACTAGTCGGTGCTAATTGCTGAAGTGTTAAAGTCCTCCCTTGTAAAGTTACATGCACTGTGACCTTATTTACAGACATGGTGTGAATTTGTAAATAACCGAAAACATGTTACTAAATTAAAAAAACAAAGAGTTTTGGAGGTCAATATAAAAATAAAAGAAATAAGGTCGACTCACACCACTTAAAATCCCTTGGAGTAGCAAAACCCTGAATTTTGCTACTCTTCTTTTCTTGGCAGCCGAAACGCAAAACACAAACTCATATACAAAGAAGAGCCAGCCGCAACCTTCATAAATTCACCACCACAGCTTCTCCGTCGGCTTGTCACTGCTCCACACTACTAATCCATACACAAAGAGAAGAGAAAGCCATACACCAAGCTAAAAAAAGCCGCCTTCTGTAAGTTCTTTTTTTTGGTGCTTTTTTATAGATGGTTTTTTGCTTGTGCTTCTTGGTTTCGAAATATGATGCCTTTTTTTGTTTTTATTGATGGGTATTGTTTTTTCAGTGTAAGTGGGGATATAACAGATGGGTGTTGAGTTAACCCATCAATATACAGAATATATAGCAATGGAGGATCAAGAGGAGGTGGAGGAAGGTGTTAGTATTACTGATTGGGATTTAGTTTATCATGTTAGAGATGCCCTTTTATCTGTTAAAACGGTAAGCTGTTTTCTGTTTTTGAATTTTATTTTTGATAGTTAATGATAAGTAGTTTAAGGAGAAATTGTTTAAATTGGTTTTGCTTGAAACTATGATCCCTTTTCTGATAAAAAACAGTAGAGTTGAATTC
>NW_011502934.1:0-14764 GCF_000495115.2 Populus euphratica | reverse complement strand
TTTGTAAGCAACCTAAAGATGATAATGATTTACAGGAAGTGGACTTTACTGAAAACTTAATTCATGATCAATTTCCAACCACTTCCAATGAAATTGAGATTGATGAATCTGATGATTTGGAAATGATTTATTTTCAGAAAGAATCAAAGACAAGTAAATGGAGGCCATAAATTGAGGAATTGCCACCACGACCAATTAAGTCCATACATTCAAGTGTTCAACCACCAAAACCTGATTTGAAGCCGTTGCCATCCAATCTCAAATACTCATTTTTGGGAGAAAATAAAACTTTTCTGGTAATAATCTCTTCCAAACTTAATGCACATCAAGAAGGTAAGTTATTACAAACTCTGAAAATGCACAAAAATGCATTAGGATGGACCATAGCTGATATAAAAGGAATTAGTCCTTTGATTTGTACACACAGAATTTATATAGAGGAAAATGCTAAACCCTCTAGAGAAATGCAACGAAGGCTAAATCCTAATATGAAAGAAATAGTGAAAAATGAAGTCATTAAGCTTCTAGATAATGAAATCATTTATCCTATTTCTGACAGCAAATGGGTAAGTCCTACCCAAGTTGTACCTAAGAAGTCTAGAGTCACTGTGATAACAAATGAGAACAATGAGTTAATTCCCACTAGAACTGTTACTGGTTGGCGCATGTGCATTGACTATAGGAAACTTAATTCAATGACTAGAAAAGATCATTTTCCTTTACCTTTCATGGATCAAATCCTAGAAAGAGTTGCAGGTCATGAATTTTATTGTTTCCTAGATGGCTATTCGGGTTACAACCAAATTGAAATTGCATTGGAAGATCGAGAAAAGACAACTTTCACATGTCCATTTGGTACTTTTGCATATCGAAGGATGCCTTTTGGATTATGTAATGCACCAGCCACATTTCAAAGATGCATGCTTAGTATATTTTAGCGATATGGTTAACATTTTCTTGAGATTTTCATGGATGATTTTTTTGTTTTTGGCGATTCATTTGATGATTGTTTGACTAATTTAGGAAAGGTTTTAACCAGGTGTGAAGAGAAGAATCTTGTGCTGAATTGGGAAAAATGTCATTTTATGGTAACAAACGGCATTGTACTTGGTCACATTGTTTCATCAAAAGGAATTGAGGTTGACAAATCTAAAATCGAGTTAATTACAAACTTGCCAACACCAAAATCTCTTAAAGATGTTAGATCATTCTTGGGACATGCTGGTTTTTATAGAAGGTTCATCAAAGATTTTAGTGTAATATCTAAGCCTTTAAGTAACCTTCTAACAAAGGATACTATTTTTGAATGGTAACCTTCTAACAAAGGAAGCCTTTAAGTAACCTTCTAACAAAGGTAACTATTTTTGAATGGACTGAACATTGTGAAGAAGCCTTTGTTAAACTTAAAAATTTGCTTACTTGTGCTCCTATCATTTAACCTCCCGATTGGTCATTACCTTTTGAAATAATGTGTGATGCTAGTGATTATGCCGTAGGTGCTGTTTTGGGACAAAGAAAAGATAAGAAACCTTATGTAATTTACTATGCAAGTAAAACTTTAAATAGTGCTCAAATGAATTATACCACCACTGAAAAAGAATTACTTGCAGTAGTATTTGCATGTGAAAAATTCAGATCTTATCTTGTTGGCTCACCTGTTGTTGTTTTTAGTGATCATGCAGCATTGAAATATCTTCTTTCTAAGAAAGATTCCAAGGCTAGATTGGTGCGGTGGATTTTATTACTTCAAGAATTTGATATCACAATCAAAGATAAGAAAGGCAGCGAAAATGTTGTCGCAGATCACTTGTCAAGATTGACAACAGATTCGAAAACTGACATCACACCAATCGATGACTACTTTCCCGATGAATCTTTACTTTCTGTCTCTGCAATGCCTTGGTTTGCTAATATTGTTAATTTTCTTGTTTCAGGACATTTGCCAACACATTGGGGCACCCAAGACAAAAGAAAGTTCTTGAACGAAGTGAAGAACTTTTATTGAGATGACCCTTATTTATTCAAATATTGTCCTGATCAAATATTTCAAAGATGCATTCTTGACAATGAGGTAAGTAATGTCATTAAATTTTGTCATTTTGAGGCATGTGGGGGTCATTTTTCGTCAAAAAAGACAGCTGCAAAAATCTTACAATGTGGATTTTATTGGCCCACCATGTTCAAGGACACCCATGCATTCTGCAAATCTTGTGAAAATTATCAAAAGTTAGGATCTCTTTCAAAACGTCACTGATGTAACCATATTATTCGATAGTTTCACCCACTTTTACCTAATGTTTTGTCCATGTTTTATATGTAAAATGCCTTGATATTCTTTGTTTTATGTTTTGAAGGCACTTTTGGATGAAAAATGCAAAAAGGAGTAAATTGGAGATAATTGGCAGATTTGACGTTCAGTCGATGTTTTGTGCAGAGTGTGAGTTCTAGAGATCAAAACGAAGTGATTCCAGTGGCTCTAAAAAGCTAACATCCATACCTTTCTGGAAATGTAATGCAAGAAAAATACAAAGAGGAAGATCATGGAAATCACATCCTTCAAAGTCAAATCTCGTATTCTGCCACTGTTGACCTTTGTCCATTCAAAATTCCATATCTGGAGCTATAGAAGTCCAATTGATGCAAACTCAATTTTGTTGGATTCATGACTCAAAGGTCTAGAAACGCTCCAATTTGCAGCCAAAAACGATGTCAGATGAGGGCGATATGATTTTTCAAAGATGACAACTGAATTCTGCCAGCAATCAGGTTTCGTGAAGAAATGAGTCCAAATTATGTTTCGAAGCTTCTAAACTATCATCCAAGTTATAATTTCAGCAATTTAGCCCCTCTAGTAAATCAATCTAGAAGGTCAAGAAAAGTAGCCACCAACCTCAATCCACCAACCTCAAATCACCAACCACAAACCAGCTGCAAGTTGGAATGCTGCCATTGTCAAAGAAGGAGGCTACAATGGTGGGTTGTTTGTGGTGACTACTAATGTCAAAGTTTGGCAAGTTTGGCAGCCACCATTGTTGATAAAGAAGCAAGAGGAGCTGCCATTGAAGCCTATATATAGACATCAAGAGAGCCAAGAAAGAGGAGGAGGGAGTGCAATAGAATCAAAGAAAGGTGGTAGCAACTAGAAGTGAAGAAACACAAACTCTCCTCTCTACATACTAGAAATAATGCTTTCTTTTATCTTTAGGAGTAGTTGTTCAATAGATATGCAAGGCTAAGCTCTTTTCTTGGTTGCAAGGACGCAGAAACTTTCAGATTTCAAGAACTGTGAGATTTATTCTTCATTTATTTTCAGTTTGTATTATGAATGAGAATGATTGTTTTCCTATGCATGTTTTCTATGATTGTTGTTGATAATTGCTAGAGCGGACTCTAAGTTATTATTGTGAACAATCTATTGCTAAGTTTGGTATCAAAACCGGAGTTAGGGTATATAAACTTGTGAAGCAACTAAGCTTGATAATTGTGGCGGAACTACGTTATTAAACTTAGGGAAAACATTCGATCAAAGCAACACAAGCAGACAACTTGGTTGTTAAGATTAATGAATTTATCTAGATCTTAAGGCTGCCATTAGATTAAATCATTAGTGCGGACACTGTGATTATTTGTTGGTTAGGGCTAGTTATACGGCGGATCCGTTAATTAACCAAAGTTAAGAAAAGATAAAAATTCAGAATATAAACTGGAATTTCGTTTCAAGGATCGGTTCTGATTTCTGTAGGTGGATGTGTGCTTGTGACCAAGGTTTGTTTTCTTGATAAATTTCAGTTTTAATTGATTGTGTTCACTAGTTTAATTTCTTCCATAGTTTAGATTATCACAAATCAAAACCCCCCAATTGCATAACGTATAGCATAAAAATCTAAACTAAATCTTCCTCGTGGGATCGATCCCTTGCTTGCTCTATACTATCTTGTGTGATTTAAGTGTAAGGGTAATTAATTTGTGCGACCGCGACATCGCAACAGTCACATGATGCCTTTAAACCCTATTATTGTCATTGAGATCTTTGACTGTTGGGGTATAGATTCAATGGGCCCATTCCCTCCATCATTTGGTTTTTTATACATATTAGTCGTAGTAGATTATGTTTCAAAATGGATAGAGGCAATTCCAAGTCGAAGCAATGATCATAAAACAGTGATAAAGTTTTTGAAAGAAAATATTTTGAGTCGATTTGGAGTCCCTCGAGCCATAATAAGTGATGGTGGAACACATTTCTGCAACAAGCCATTTGAGTTTTTAATGAAGAAATATGGAATCACACACAAAGTCGCCACCCCTTATCACCCTCAAACAAGTGGACAAATAGAGCTTGCTAATAGGGAGATCAAACATATTTTGGAGAAAACAGTGAACCCTAATAGGAAAGACTGGTCTTTAAGACTTAATGATGCACTTTGGGCTTATCGAACTGCTTATAAAACATCATTAGGTATGTCACCTTATAGACTAGTTTATGGAAAACCTTGTCACTTGCCTGTGGAACTTGAACATAAAGCTTATTGGGCTATTAAAGCTTTCAATTCAAATCTGGATGATGCTAGTCAACTGTGAAAATTACAAATAAATGAGCTTGAGGAAATAAGAAATGATGCATATGAAAATTCAAGAATTCATAAAGCAAGAATTAAAGAGTTTCATGACAAGAAAATACTGAGAAAAACCTTCAATGTTGGTCAAAAAGTCTTGCTTTATAATTCTCGACTGCATTTATTTCCGGGAAAATTAAGATCAAGATGGAGCGGTCCTTTTATTGTGAAACATGTGTATCCATATGGGGCCTATGACATCGAGAATCCAAAGAATGGCAATGTTTTCAAGGTAAATGGACATCGTCTGAAACTTTACTTTGACAATTTTTCAGTTGAACATAACTCTATTGAATTGGGTGATCCTGTATATAAAGATTGATTTTATTTTATTTTATTTTATTTTATTTTTGTTTCTTATATAAAGATTGATTTTATTTTATTTTATTTTTGTTTCTTTTTGAGTGATTTTTACAAGTTTCTTTCACCCCGGTCAAATGGCGGATAACGGTACTCCGTGACTTAAGTCGGTTCTTTCAGTTTCCCACAATTACTGATATCTGTGTATATATCTATGCAATTCTTTGAATCTCTCTTCCAATTCTCATTTGAAAATGGACACTAATCTTGAAAAATTGAAAAAGTATTTTCCCGCTCTACCTCAGAATGCGATTACAAAAATTTACCGTGCTAGATGTGCAAGATTGAGATTGTTAATGAATCATGGAATTCCTGAAGATATTCGCTGGTTAATTGAAGCAAAGGTCCGATTATCAGGTGAGTCCTCTAACTTCATTTCACACATGCCTGGAACAGGTAAAAGCACTTTTGTAAAGAAGCGTCGTGCAAAACGACTGGATGTCTGTCATCGATGTGCTAGATGGACTTGTAATACACAATGTCGTTCTTTAGGACAATCACAACTACCTGTACATACACATGCTTTTTTTCAAAAGTAAATAAATAAATAAATAAAAAGAGAGAGAGAGAGTGTGAGACTCCAGCTGGCCTACATATAGATGTTATGATTGCCTTTCTAATTTCTCATCTATAAAACCCTCTTTTCCTTCCGTTCATTTCTACTCAACCCATACATTCAACAAATATAGAAGTGTGTAGAAATGGCAAGTTCCTCAAGTCTTCAAATAAGAAATATTTGTGTTTTTGGTGGATCTAGTCCTGGGAAAGAAAAGGAGTTTTTAGAAGCAGCAAATCATCTTGGTTAGGTGCTAGCTGAGAGAAAGATTCATTTAGTGTATGGGGGAGGCAGTCTTGGGTTAATGGGAGGTGTGTCAATAGCTGCATTTTTAGGAGGTAGTCAAGTTTTAGGAGTCTTCCCTAAAGCTTGGGCACAAGGGGACATCATTGGAAAAGCAATTGGAGAGGAACTTCAGGTCTCCACAATGTCGGCTCGCATGAATGCAATGTTTAACCATGCTGATGCTTTCATTGCTTTACCAAGTGGTCTAGGCACATTGGAAGAGATCTTTCATATTTCCTCTTGGGCTCAATTGCACATTCACCATAAACCCATTGGTTTGTTAAATGTTAATGGCTATTATGATAAGTTGTTGTCTTTTCTTAATCATGCTGTGGAACAGGAATTTCTAACATCTTCTGCACGACAAATCATAATCTCTGCTACTACTGCTAAACAATTGATTGACCAACTACAATCTTTCACTCCTGTGATTGATCCTTCCATGAGTCGCATAAATTGGTCATCTAAAAAAAGCCGTAAAAAGCTTAGATTGGATTTGAGCCTTTATTTGTGAATTTTTATGTATTTTGGTTTTATTATTGTGTTTTGTTATTTCTTATTTTTGTTTCAGTGTGTTTCAGGTTTTGTCAGTGTTCGTTATTTCAGGTAATAACTTCTATACTCTATCTTTCTACCTTAGAACATTGAGGACAATGTCTCGTTTTGGTTGGGGGGAGAGGGTAGTAGTTGATAAAAAAAAAATTGTTTTTCATTTCATAAAGCATGTGCATAATTGTTGTTAATAGGATGACAGAGTAAAGGAGTTCTTTTGTTAAAGTGACTCTTGAGACGCATTTTAGTAACCATTCTTAACAAGGTCTATTATAATACTTCCTGAAATATTCAGGTTTACAAACTCTCGTATTGTTACCACTTAATTCTGCTCATATACTTATTTAACATGTATTCTTAAACCTTAATTTTCACACACACACTTTAACATATGATTGTGGGTTGCATATTGGATTATTACATTATTTATGTTCTTTTGTTAAAGGTAACAACTAGGGAAAGGGATTGTATATAATTAAAAAAAAAGAAAAAACATAAAAAAAAGAAAAAAATAAAAAATGTAGATAATAAAAATGTAGATAAGTTTGGTTTCGTAGCCTCCCTAACCTAAACAATTAAGCTCGAAGGGGTGTTTTAACACCTAATACCCTAAAGTCAACTGACTTGGGAGCTATTGGCCCAACGCTTGTTACATGGGTTGAGGAGAAAAGCTTAAGGGAATCAAATATTGCACTATCTACATATCAGTATCTGCGACCCGAGTTACTAAGCTCGTAGGGGTGTCTTAACACCTAATGCCCTAAGACCAACTGGTCTGGGAGTCATTAGCTGAAAGCTCGTTACATGGGTTAAAGATGCATGATGTTTTTAAATTATATGTATATAGATTTTTTTTTTAGAAAAAAAAAGAAAGAAAAAAAAAGACAAAAATAATAATCCCAACCCAAGGAAGTTAACCTTAAACATTAGAACAAAAATTTTGTTTTCTTCCAAGAAAAGCCCTATAATTATGTGGTGATACATTGAGCACAAAAGAAAGGTTTATTAATATCTTGTTAAGTGGTATTGAGCAGATATATAAATTTAATGAGAGTTTGTTTATCTGGATAGATTAATGGAAGTTAAATGATGAATACCTTGCTTTGTGAAATTTGCAAATTGTTTTAACACTTTGATTACTAGGGACTAGTAATAAGCTGGTTGAGGGGTGTGATTAGTACTTAAAAGTGCATTTTTATCATGGTTTTATATCATCATTTTGCACTTGAAGTATCAATAACTCCTTGACTAAAGCATGTTTTATAATAATGTATCTAATAATATAAGATACCTATAATTTATGGTAAATGTCTATTTTTAATGCAGGCCTATCACATAAATGAAAGGATTGATTGATGACTTGAAGAACTTAAATTGCAAGGATAAAGAGATGGTCAAATTTAGAGAAGAGATGTCGGTGCAATCCAAACCGGAACATTGTTTGGTAATTGGAATTGGGTCATATCTAGAGCTATAGATCTCAGATTTAGGTCTAATTTATATGGATGGAAAGGTAAGACATAGGCCTACAACTTTCATATGGAGCCTAAGATTTAAAAAGGCCATTATCAAGTCCAAATTGTAGCAACAACAAAGAAGCCCGAATCTGTCTTCCAGCCCGAGCACTGTTCGGTATTTTGGCCATATCTGGAGTTCTAGAAGTCTAAATGAGCTGAATGTTTTACACAAGAAAGCTGAGACAATTTCCTACAACTTTCATGTTTGCAACTGGCTCCAATTTTGACGTTATCAATGATGTTTTGGGCAGACAAGAGAAGATAAGGATTGTCACCAAGTCAAAAGTTGGCCACCCACTTATCAATTAGTCATCAAATCAATAGTTCCCATTTTTGGCCTATAAAAGGAGGCATTTCCCATGCATTGAGGCATCTTGGTGTTCAGATCAAGATCATACTCTTCCTTTCTCTCTTTGTATTTTTTGTAATGTTTATGCTTTGCTTTCATTAATAGTAAGTTTATGCCTTTCATTTCCTTTCCTTTACTTAGTTAACTTTTATGTTCTTATTTTGTTTATCTATTTTGCTTTCTTTCATTATGTCTAGCTAAGTTAGTTATGTCAAGGTGAAAAGGTTACACTAATGGTGTAAGAATAAGTATAATGTAAACTTAATATGGACCTTAATGTTTGATACTAACATGTTTTATATTTGTTATCTTGTTCACTCTTTAATATTTTGCTTGTTAAATAACTAATCTTGATTTATGTTGTATAACACTTGGTACAATAAATGCTTGGCACTTTCATAGCCCATAATGTATGGTATAGCCGACACCTAAGCTATGAAAGGAACTTGATTTGTTGTTAACATAAGTTATAATCATGAATGCTTAACGAGATTTACGAGTATTAGCATTAATTGAATAAGATGACTAATGTAATCATGTTAACAATATATAATCTGATTGGAACCTCCTTTGTGTGTGGTTTCCAATTCAATAACAAGATTTTATACTATACTTGTTTGATATACCATTAGTGGAACCTCTAACCTTGACATTCGTTATTATTATTGTTTAATCCTTACATTAATTTTCCATCTCCAAGTTCTCATCATCTTCTTCTTCTTCTCTTTCTTTATTATTATTATTATTATTATTATTAGTACTACTACTACTACTACTACTACTACTACTATTACTACTATTATTATTATTATTATTATTATTATTAATACTACTATTATGGTTGTTGTTATTGTTATTTATAATTGTTGTCTATAATTTGTACAATTAACCTCCCTGTGGTTCGACCCCGGTCTTGCCGGGTTATTTATTACTTCGACACTCCTGCACTTGGGAGAAGACATCAACCTTTTAGTCGTGTCACCATGATAAGTGATGGTGGAACGCATTTCTGTAACAAGCCATTTGAGTTTTTAATAAAAAAATATGGAATCACACACAAAGTTGCCACCCCTTATCACCCCCAGACAAATGGACAAGTAGAACTTGCTAATAAGAAGATCAAACAAATCTTGGAAAAAACAGTGAACCCTAATCGAAAGGACTGGTCTTTAAGATTTAATGATGCATTTTGGGCCTATCGAACTACTTTTAAAATATCATTAGGTATGTCACCTTATAGGTTGGTTTATGGAAAACCTTGTCATTTGCCTGTAGAACTTGAATACAAAGCTTATTAGGCTATTAAAGCTTTCAATTCAAACCTAGATGATGCGAGTGAGCTGCGTAAGTTACAAGTAAATGAGCTTGAAGAAATAAGAAATGATGCATATGAGAATTCAAAAATTCATAAAGCAAGAATCAAAGACTTTCATGATAAAAGAATCTTGAGAAAAACATTTGATGTTGGTCAAAAAGTTTTGCTTTATGATTCTCGATTTCATTTATTTCCTGGAAAGCTAAGATCAAGATGGAGCGTCCATTTGTTGTGAAACATGTATATCCTTATAGGGCCTTTTATATTGAGAATCCAAAGAATGGTAATGTTTTCAAGGTCAATGGACATCGTTTTAAAGCTTACTTTGATAATTTTCCTAGTGAAAATGAATCCATTGGTTTGAATGATCTTGTATATGAAGGTTGATTATTTTGTTTTTCTCATATTTTTTGTGTTTCTTTTTTATGTGACTTTTGTTTTGCTAGTCTTTCTCCAACCCCGGTCAAATGGCGGATAACGGTACTCTGTGACTCTTAAGTCGGTTCTTTCAGTTTCCCATGATAATTGATATCTCTGTATATATTTGTTCAATTCCTTGTTCCTTCTCTTTTCTTTACATCTCTTCTCCACTTCTCTTTAAAAACAAAAAAAAAAACAAAAATGGACACCACTCTTGAAAAATTGAAAAAGTATTTTCCTACTCTGCCTCAGAATGCGATTACAAAAATTTACCATGCTAGGTGTGAAAGATTGAGGTTGTTAATGAACCATGGAATTCCTAAAGATATTCGCTGGATAATTGAAGCAAAGATCTGATTATCAGGTAAGTCTTCCAACTCTTTTATTTCATACATGCCTGGGACAGGTAAAAGCACTTTTGCAAAGAAACGTCGTGCAAAACAACTAAAAGTCTGTCACCGATGTGCCAGATGGACTTGTAATGCAAAATGTCGTTATTTAGGAATGGTATCTGATTAGTACTTAAAAGTGCATTTTTATCATGGTTTTATATCATCATTTTGCACTTGAAGTATCAATAACTCCTTAACTAAAGCATGTTTTATAATAATATATCTAATAATATAAGATACCTTTAATTTGTGGTAAATGTTCATTTTAAATGCAGGCCTATCACATAAATGAAAGGATTGTTTGATGACTTTAAGAACTTAAATTGCAAGGGCAAGGAGATGACCAAAATTAGAAAAGAGATGTCGATGCAATCCAAACTGGAACACTGTTCGGTAATTGGGTCATATCTGGAGCTATAGATCTCAGATTTAGGTCTACTTTATATGGATGGAAAGGTAAGACATAAGCCTACAACTTTTATATGGAGCCCAAGATCTGAAAAGGCCATTTGCAAGTCCAAATTATAGCAACAACAAAGAAATCCGAATCTGTCCTCCAGCCCGAGCACTGTTCAGTATTTTGGCCATATTTGGAGTTCTAGAAGTCCAAATGAGCTGAATTGTTTACACAAGAAAGCTGAGACAATTGTCTACAACTTTCATGTTTTCAAGTGGCTCTAATTTTGACGTTATCAATGACGTTTTGGGCAGATAAGAGAAGATAAGGATTGTCACCAAGTCAAGAGTTGGTCACCCACTCATCAATTAGTCATCAAATCAATAGTTCCCAATTTTGGCCTATAAAAGGAGGCATTTGCCATGCATTTAGGCATCTTGGTTTCCAGATCAAGATCATGCTCTTCCTTTCTCTCCTTTTATTTTTTGTATTGCTTATGCTTTGCTTTCATTAATATCAAGTTTATTTCTTTCATTTCCTTTCATTTTCTTCGTTAACTTTTATCTTATTTATGTTTTTATTTTGTTTATTTATTTTTCATTCTTTCATTATGTCTAGCTAAGTTTATTATGTCAAGGTGAAAAGGCTACACTAATGGTGTAAGAATAAGTATAGTGTAAACTTAATATGGACGTTAATGTTTGATACTAACATGTTTTGTATTTGTTATCTTGTTCACTCTTTAATACTTTGCTTGTTAAATGACTAATCTTGACTAATGTTGTATAACACTTGGTACAACAAATGCTTGGCACTTTCATAGTTCATACTGTATGGTATAACCGACACCTGAGCTATGAAAGGAACTTGATTTGTTGTTAACATCAATTATAATCATGAATGCTTGACGAGATTTACAAGTATTAGCATTAATCGATTAGGATGACTAATGTAATCATGTTAACAATATATAATCTGATTGGAACCTCCTTTGTGTGTGGTTTCCAATTGAATAATAAGAGTTTATACTATACTTGTTTGACATACCATTAGTGGATCCTCTAACCTTGACATTTGTTATTATCATTATTTAATCGTTACATTAATATTTCATCTCAAAGTTCTCATCTTCTTCTTCTTCTTCTCCTTCTTTTTCTTTATTATTATTATTATTATTATTACTATTACTATTATTATTACTATTACTATTACTACTATTATTATTGTTATTATTATTACTATTATTGTTATTACTATTATTGTTGTTGTTATTGCTATTGTTGTTGTTTATAATTTGTACAATTAACCTCCCTGTGATTCGACTCCGGTCTTGCTAGGTTATTTATTACTTCGACACTCCTGCACTTGGGAGAAGACATCAATCTTTTAGTCGTGTCAAGTTTTTAGCACCGTTGCTGGGGAGGTAAGTTTTTGTATAAATTATAATATTTATTTTATTTTCTCTTTTCTTGTATACAACTTTGTTTCTTTTCTCTTGTTTCTTCTTCTTTTTTTTCTTTTTCCTTTCATTTTATTCCTACACATGCATGAGAGTATGGTCACGTACATCAAGTGGTAGACTTTGTAGGGTATCCTCATCATTTTCAAAAAATATGGCCGAAGAAGATAATCAATCACTTCATAATGAGAATAATGAGAATAACCGTGTTAGAACACTTAGAGACCACATGAATCCCACAAGAAGTGCACCATCATGTATAGTTTTTCCTTTCGATGCATCTCATTTTAATTTTAAACCAGGTATTATTCAACTTTTACCTTCTTTTCATGGCTTAGAATTGGAAAATTCATACTTGCATTTAAGGGAATTTGAGGAGGTCTGCAACATATATAATAATTTAAATTGTAGCATGAACACCATCAGATTAAAGCTTTTTTCCTTTTTCATTAAAAGATAAAGCTAAAACATGGCTACAAAATTTAAAACCAGGATCCATTCGTGCTTGGGATGAAATGCAACAACAATTTTTAAAGAAGTTTTTCCCATCTCATAGAACAAATTCTTTCAAAAGACAAATCACCACTTTCACTCAAAAACCAGGAGAAACATTTTACCAATGTTGGGATAGGTATCGAGACTTGCTTAGTACTTGCCCTCATCATGGTTTTGAAACATGGAGATTGGTTTCACATTTTTATGAAGGGTTAACACTTATAGATAGACAAATGGTTGAATTGATGTGCAATGGAACTTTTAAAGATAATGACCCTGATGAAGCAATGGAGTACTTAGACTTGTTAGCTAAAAATGCTCAAAATTGGGACACTGCGGGTACTTGTGAGGCACCGAGTAAAACTTAACCTCATACATCTAGTGGAGGTATGTACAACCTTAGGGAAGATCATGACGTCTAAGCTAAGTTTGCATCTTTAGCTAGAAAAGTCGAGGCACTAGAATTGAAAAAGAGTGGTCAATTAAAATCTGTTAAAAACATTGTGTGTCAAATCTATTGAAAACATTGCATGTCAAATATGTGAAGCAAATGAACACTCAACCAGTAACTGTCCAACCTTGCCTTCTTTTAAGGAATGTCTCCATGAACAAGCCCATGCCTTAAACAGTTTCGAAAGGCCCAATCATAACCCATATTTGCAAACATACAATCCTAGTTGGAGAAATCACTAAAATTTCAGTTGGAAGAGTGACAATGCATAAACTTCACAATCACAGTTTCAAGCACACCATAATTTCCAAAATTATCATGGATATGAACCTCCTTATGCTCCACCTCCTACAAGAATTTTTTAGGAAACTTTGTATGCATTCATTGAAAAGCAAAGAGACAATCAACACTCAACTTAATCAAAGCATAACAGATTTTAAAGACACTCTTGCAAAATTCACATCTACTCTCAGTTTTCAAGAGCAAGGTAAGTTTTCATCTCAACCATAGAAAAATCTCAAGGGGCAATACGATGCAAATGCAAGTAGTCCTAGAAGTCAACACATGGATCAAGTCAAATCAGTCATCACTCTTTGTAGTGGTAAGGTTATTCAAAAACCAATTCTTGAACCTTGTGAGAAAGATGATGAGTCAATCTCTAAGGGTAAGGAAGGGGTTGAATCTGAACATTGCAATGAAGAGACTCATTCCCCTCCAGCACTTCCATTTTCTCATGCCATAACCAATCAGGAAGAAATCGAGGATGAAAAAGGCACCGAAAATGTTGATGCAGATCTTTTATCAAAAGTGACAACAGATTCGACACCCAACATCACACCTATCAATGATTACTTTCCTAATGAATCCTTACTTTCTCTTAGTTCAATGCCTTGGTTTGCTAAAAATATCAATTTTCCTGCTTCAGGATTTTTGCCAGCTCACTAGAGTACCGAAGACAAAAGAAAATTTTTGAGCAATGTGCAAAATTTCTATTGGGATGACCCCTACTTATTCAATTAATGTCCTGGTCAAATATTTCAAAAATGCATTCTCGACAATGAGGTAAGTAATTTCAATAAATTTTGTCACTCTAAGGCACGTGGGGATCATTTCTCGTAAAAAAAAAGGATTGTAGAAATCTTATAGAGTGGATTTTACTAGCCCACCATATTCAAGGAGTCACATGTATTCCGCAAAAACTGTGAAAATTATCAAAAGGTGGGATTTATTTCAAAACACAAAGAGTCTTTAGATAATCTTCTATTGACTCTTAAGTCTCATCATAGTCTAGATAAACATCGTGCAATTCATGATTTATGGCCAATATTCCATAAGGAACATGCTCGACATAGTCTTGGGAATCTGACCAAAAAAGTCCCTGTTTGCTAATTTTTAAGAAAACTAGATGGGAAGCCTATCCCTTGCCAGTTTTTAAGAAAACTGGATGGGAAGCCTATCCCCGACCCATAGAGGGCGTTTAAGCCGTTCTTGGACGTAAAACCAAGGGAAGATGTGAGCCACAATCACAACTACCTATACATACATATTTTTTTAAAATAAATAAATAAAGAGAGAGAGTGTGTGTGTATGTGTGTGTAAGACT
>NW_011502943.1:0-14719 GCF_000495115.2 Populus euphratica | reverse complement strand
GGGCTGGAGGACAGATTCGAGCTTCTTTGTTGCTGCAACAATTTGGAGTTGAAAATGGCCTTTTTAGATCTTGGGCTCCATATGAAAGTTGTAGGCCTATGTCTTACCTTTTCATCCATATAAAGTAGACTTAAATCTAAGATCTATAGCTCCAGATATGACCCAATTACTGAACAGTGTTCCGGTTTGGATTGCACCAACATCTCTTTTCTAAGTTTGGCCATCTCTTTATCCTTTGAATTCCAGTTCTTAAATTCGTCAATCAATCCTTTCATTTATGTGATAGGCCTGCATTTAAAATGAATATTTACCACAAATTTAATGTATCTTATATTATTAGATATATTATTATAAAACATGTTTTAGTTAAGGAGTTATTGATACTTCAAGTGCAAAATGATGATATAAAACCTTGATAAAAATGCACTTTTAAGTACTACTCACACCCCCCAGCTAGCTTATTACTAGTCCCTAGTAATCAAAGCGTTAAAATAGAAAAACAATTTGCAAATTCCACAAAGCAATGTATTCATCATTTAATTTCCATTAATCTATCCAGATAGGCAAACTTTCGTTAAATTTATATACCTGCTCAATACCTCTTAACAAGATATTCATAAACCTTTCTTTTGTGCTTAATGTATCAACACATAATTATGGGGCTTTTCTTGGAAGAAAACAAAATTTTTGTTCTAATGTTTAAGGTTAACTTCCTTGGGTTGGGATTATTATTTTTGTCTTTTTTTCTTCTTCTTTTTTTTTTTAAATATATATACATATAATTTAAAAACACCATGTATCTTTAACCCATGTAACGAGCTTTCGACTAATGACTCTCAGACCAGTTGGTCTTAGGGCATTAGGTGTTAAGACACCCCTACGAGCGTAGTAACTCGGGTCGCAGATACTGATATGTAGATAGTGCAATGTTTGATTTCCTTAAGCTTTTCTCCTCAACCCATGTAACAAGCGTTGGGTCTTAGGGTATTAGGTGTTAAAACACCCCTTCGGGCTTAATTGCTTAGGTTAGGGAGGCTACGAAACCAAACTTATCTACATTTTTATTATTATCAGTTTTTTTCTTTTTTTTCTTTTTATTTTTTTTCTTTTTTTTTAATTATATATAATCCCTTTCCTTAGTTGTTACATTTAACAAAAGAACATAAATAATATAATAATCCAACATGCAACCCACAATCATATGTTAAAGTGTGTGTGTAAAAATTAAGATTTAAGAATACATGTTAAATGAGTATATGAGTAGAATTAAGTGATAATAATGCGAGAGTTTATAAATCTGAATATTTCAAGAAGTATTATAATAGACCTTGTTAAGAATGATTACTAAGATGCGTCTCAAAAGTCACTTTAACAAAAGAGCTCCTTTACTCTGCCATCCTATTAACAACAATTATGCACGTGCTTTATGAAATTAAAAACAATTTTTTTTTATCAACTACTACCCTCTCCCCCCAACCAAAACGAGACATTGTCCTCAATGTTTTAAGGTAGAAAGATAGAGTATAGAAGATATCACCTGAAATAACGAACACTGACAAACCTGAAACACATTGAAACAAAAATAAGAAATAACAAAACACAATAATAAAACCAAAAGACACAAAAATTCACAAATGAAGGCTCAAATCCAATTTAAGCTTTTTACGGTTTTCCTTAGGTGACTAATTTATGCGACTCATGGAAGGATCAATTACAGGAATGAAGGATTGTAGTTGGTCAATCAATTGTTCAGCAGTAGCAGCAGAGATTATGATTTTTCGTGCAGAAGATGTTAGAAATTCCTCTTCCATAGCATGATCAAGAAAAGACAACAACTTATCATAATAACCATTAACATTTAACAAACCTATGGGTTTATGGTGAATGTGCAGTTGGGCCCAAGTGGAAATATGAAAGATCTCTTCCAATGTGCCTAGACCACCTGATAAAGCAATGAAGGCATCAGCATGGTTAAACATTGCATTCATTCGAGCCGACATTGTGGAGACCTAACGTTCCTCTCCAATTGTTTTTCCAATGATGTCCCCTTGTGCTAAAGCTTCGGGGACGACCCCCAAAACTTGACTACCTCTTAAAAATGCAGCTATTGACACACCTCCTATTAACCTAAGACTGCCTCCCCCATAAACTAAATGAATCTTTCTCTCAACTAGCACGTGACCAAGATGATTGGCTGATTCTAAAAACTCCTTTTCTTTCCCAGGACTAGATCCACCAAAAACTTAAATATTTCTTATATGATGACCGGAGGAACTTTCCATTTCTACACACTTCTGTATTTGTTGAATGTATGGGTTGAGTAGAAATGAGAGGAAGGAAGAGAGGGTTTTATAGATGAGAAATTAGAAAGGCAATCATACCACCTATATGTAAGCCAGCTAGAGTCTCACCCTCTCTCTCTCTCTTTATTTATTTATTTATTTATTTACTTTTGAAAACACATGTGTATGTACATGTAGTTGTGATTGTGGCTCACATCTTCCCTTGGTTTTACGTCCAAGAACGGCTTAAACGCCCTCTATGGGTCGGGGATAAGCTTCTCATCCAGTTTTCTTAAAAACTGGCAAACAGGGTTTTTTTTAGTCAGATTCCCAAGACTAAGTCGATCATGTTCTTTATGAAATAATGGCCATAAATCATGAATTGCACGATGCACATCTCCACTAGGAGGCGTCTCAAGAGTCCATAGAAGATTATCTAAAGACTCCTTACTCAGGCCATCCTTAATGAATTGTATTTTATCTTCACGGTTTATAGATACCATTCCTAAAGAACGACATTGTGTATTATAAGTCCATCTAGCACATCGATGACAGACTTCTAGTCGTTTTGCACGATGTTTCTTTGCAAAAGTGCTTTTACCTGTTCCAGGCATGTGTGAAATGAAGGAGTTAAAGTACTCACCTGATAATCGGACCTTTGCTTCAATTAACCAGCGAATATGTTTAGGAATTCCATGATTCATTAACAATCTCAATCTTGCACATCTAGCACGGTAAATTTTTGTAATCGCATTCTGAGGTAGAGCGGGAAAATACTTTTTCAATTTTTCAAGATTAGTGTCCATTATCAAATGAGAATTGGAAGAGAGATTCAAAGAATTGCACAAATATATACATAGATATCAGTTATTATGGGAAACTGAAAGAACCGACTTAAGTCACGGAGTACCGTTATCCGCCATTTGACCGGGGTGAGAGAAACTAGCAAAAATCACTCAAAAAGAAACAAAAAAATCAATCTTTATATACAGGATCACCCAATTCAATAGAGTTATGTTCAACTGAAAAATTTTCAAAGTAAACTTTCAGACGATGTCCATTTACCTTGAAAACATTGTCATTCTTTGGATTCTCGATGTCATAGGCCCCATATGGATACACATGTTTCACAATAAAAGGACCGCTCCATCTTGATCTGAATTTTCCAGGAAATAAATGCAGTCGAGAATTATAAAGCAAGACTTTTTGACCAACATTGAATGTTTTTCTCAGTATTTTCTTGTCATGAAACTCTTTAATTCTTGCTTTATGAATTCTTGAATTTTCATATGCATCATTTCTTATTTCCTCAAGCTCATTTATTTGTAATTTTCACAGTTGACTAGCATCATCCAGATTTGAATTGAAAGCTTTAATAACCCAATAAGCTTTATGTTCAAGTTCCACAGGCAAGTGACAAGGTTTTCCATAGACTAGTCTATAAGGTGACATACCTAATGATGTTTTATAAGCAGTTCGATAAGTCCAAGGTGCATCATTAAGTCTTAAAGACTAGCAAGCTCTACTTGTCCACTTGTTTGAGGGTGATAAGGGGTGACAACTTTGTGTGTGATTCCATATTTCTTCATTAAAGACTCAAATGGCTTGTTGCAGAAATGTGTTCCACCATCACTTATTATGCCTCGAGGGACTCCAAATCGACTCAAAATATTTTCTTTCAAAAACTTTATCACTGTTTTGTGATCATTGTTTCGACTTGGAATTGCCTCTATCCATTTTGAAACATAATCTACTGCGACTAATATGTATAAGAAACCAAATGATGGAGGGAATGGACCCATGAAATCTATACCTCAATAGTCAAAGATCTCAATGACAATAATAGGATTTAAAGGCATCATGTGACGTTTTGAAATAGATCCCAACTTTTGACAATTTTCATAAGACTTGCAGAATGCATGCGAGTCTTTGAACATGGTGGGCCAATAAAATTCACTTTGTAAGAGTTTTGCAGTTGTCTTTCTTGACGACAAATGGCCCCCACATGCCTCAGAATGAAACAATTTAATGACACTACTTACCTCATCGTCGGGAATGCATCTTTGAAATATTTGATCAGGATAATATTTGAATAAATAAGGGTCATCCCAGTAAAAGTTCTTCACTTCGTTCAAGAACTTTCTTTTATCTTGGGTACTCCAATGAGCTGGCAATTGTCCTGAAACAAGAAAATTGATAATATTAGCAAACCAAGGCATTGTAGAGATAGAAAGTAAAGATTCATCGATTGGTGTGATGTCAGTTTTTGAATCTGTTGTCAATCTTGACAAGTGATCTGCGACAACATTTTCGCTGCCTTTCTTATCTTTGATTGTGATATCAAATTCTTAAAGTAATAAAATCCACCGCACCGATCTAGCCTTAGAATCTTTCTTAGAAAGAAGATATTCCAATGCTGCATGATCACTAAAAACAATAACAGGTGAGCTAACAAGATAAGATCTGAATTTTTCACATGCAAATACTACTGCAAGTAATTCTTTTTCAATGGTGGTATAATTCATTTTAGCACTATTTAAAGTTTTACTTGCATAGTAAATTACATAAGGTTTCTTATCTTTTCTTTGTGCCAAAACAGCACCTACGGTATAATCACTAGCATCACACATTATTTCAAAAGGTAATGACCAATTAGGAGGTTGAATGATAGGAGCACAAGTAAGCAAGTTTTTAAGTTTAACAAAGGCTTCTTCACAATGTTCAGTCCATTAAAAAATAGTATCATTTGTTAGAAGGTTACTTAAAGGCTTAGATATTACACTAAAATCTTTGATCAACCTTCTATAAAAACCAGCATGTCCTAGGAATGATCTAATGTCCTTAAGAGATTTTGGTGTTGGCAAGTTTGCAATTAACTCAATTTTAGATTTGTCAACCTCAATTCCTTTTGATGAAATAATGTGACCAAGTACAATGCCGTTTGTTACCATAAAATGACATTTTTCCCAATTCAACACAAGATTCTTCTCTTCACACCTAGTCAAAACATTTTCTAAGTTAGTCAAACAATCATCAAATGAATCGCCAAAAACAAAAAAATCATCCATGAAAATCTCAAGAAAATGTTCAACCATATCACTAAATATACTAAGCATGCATCTTTGAAATATGGTTGGTGCATTACATAATCCAAAAGGCATCCTACGATATGCAAAAGCACCAAATGGACATGTGAAAGTAGTCTTCTCTTGATCTTTCAATGCAATTTCAATTTGGTTGTAACCCAAATAGCCATCTAGGAAACAATAAAATTCATGACCTGGAACTCTTTCTAGGATTTGATCCATGAAAGGTAAAGGAAAATTTTCTTTTCTAGTCATTGAATTAAGTTTCCTATAGTCAATGCACATGCGCCAACCAGTAACAGTTCTAGTGGGAATTAACTCATTGTTCTCATTTGTTATCACAGTGACTCCAGACTTCTTGGGTACAACTTGGGTAGGACTTACCCATTTGCTGTCAGAAATAGTATAAATGATTTCATTATCTAGAATCTTAATGACTTCATTTTTCACTACTTCTTTCATATTAGGATTTAGCCTTCTTTGCATTTCTCTAGAGGGTTTAGCATTTTCCTCTAAATAAATTCTGTGTGTACAAATCAAAGGACTAATTCCTCTTATATCAGCTATGGTCCATCCTAATGTATTTTTGTGCATTTTCAGAGTTTGTAATAACTTACCTTCTTGATGTGCATTAAGTTCGGAAGAGATTATTACCGGAAAAGTTTCATTCTCTCCCAAAAATGAGTATTTGAGATTGGATGGCAACGACTTCAAATCAGGTTTTAGTGGTTGAACACTTGAAGGTATGGACTTAATTGATGACACGACTAAAAGATTGATGTCTTCTCCCAAGTGCAGGAGTGTTGAAGTAATAAATAACCCGGCAAGACCGGGGTCGAACCACAGGGAGGTTAATTGTACAAATTATAAATAACAATAATACAACAACAATACAAGACCGGGGTCGAACCACAGGGAGGTTAATTGTACAAATTATAAAACAACAACAATAACAACAATAATAATAATAATAACAACAACAACAATAATAATAATAATAATTGTAATACTAATAATAATAATAATACTAGTAGTAGTAGTAGTAGTAGTAGTAGTAGTAGTAGTAGTAGTAATAATAATAAAGAAAGAGAAGAAGAAGAAGATGATGAGAACTTGGAGATGGAAAATTAATGTAAGGATTAAACAATAATAATAACAAATGTCAAGGTTAGAGGTTCCACTAATGGTATGTCAAACAAGTATAATATAAACTCTTATTATTCAATTGGAAACCACACATAAAGGAGCTTCCAATTTGATTATAGATTGTTAACATGATTACATTAGTCATCTTATTCGATTAATGCTAATCCTTGTAAATCTAGTTAAGCATTAATGATTCTAACTTATGTTCACAACAAATCAAGTTCCTTTCATAGCTCAGGTGTCGGTTATACCATACAATATGGGCTATGAAAGTGTCAAGTATTTGTTGTACCAATTGTTATACAACATAAATCAAGATTAGTCATTTAACAAGCAAAGTATTAAAAAGTGAACAAGATAACAAATACAAAACATGTTAGTATCAAACATTAAAGTCCATATTAAGTTTACATTATACTTATTCTTACACCATTAGTGTAACCTTTTCACCTTGACATAATAAACTTAGCTAGACATAATGAAAGAAAGAAAAATAGATAAACAAAATAAGAACATAAAAGTTAACTAAGTAAAGGAAAGGAAATGAAAGGCATAAACTTAATATTATATTTATTACTTCGATAAAAGTTAACTAAGTAAATGAAAGGAAATGAAAGGCATAAACTTAATATTAATGAAAGCAAAGCATAAACATTACAAAAAATACAAAGAGAGAAAGGAAGAGCATGACCTTGATCTAGAAACCAAGATGCCTAAATGCATGACAAATGCCTCCTTTTATAGGCCAAAATTGGAAACTATTGATTTGATGACTAATTGATGAGTGGGTAGCCAACTCTTGACTTGGTGACAATCCTTATCTTCTATTTTCTGCCCAAAACATCATTGATAACATCAAAATTAGAGCCACTCAAAAACATGAAAGTTGTAGGCAATTGTCTCAGCTTTCTTGTGTAAAACATTCAGCTTATTTGGACTTCTGGAACTCCAGATATGACCAAAATAGTGAACAGTGCGTGGGCTGGAGGATAGATTCGGGCTTCTTTGTTGTTGCTACAATTTGGACTTGAAAATGACCTTTTTAGATCTTGGGCTCCATATGAAAGTTGTAGGCCTACGTCTTACCTTTCCATCCATATAAATTGGAACTAAATCTGAGATATATAACTCCAGATATGACCCAATTACTAAACAGTGTTCCGGTTTAAATTGCACCAACATCTCTTTTCTAAGTTTGGCCATCTTTTTATCCTTGCAATTTAAGTTCTTAAAGTCATCAATCAATCCTTTCATTTATGTGATAGGCCTGCATTTAAAATGCACATTTACCACAAATTAAAGGTATCTTATATTATTAGATATATTATTATAAAACATGTTTTGGTTAAGGAGTTATTGATACTTCAAATGCAAAATGATGATATAAAACCATGATAAAAATGCACTTTTAAGTACTAATCACTGCCTTCTAAGTTATTCACCTCGGTTTCCTTTTTCTTCCCAACAAAACCCTTATTCTTTACAGGCTTTGCAATTCTCCCATTTTGGATTCCTTGCT
The DNA here is from genome assembly GCF_000495115.2 of Populus euphratica. Lineage (NCBI taxonomy): Eukaryota > Viridiplantae > Streptophyta > Magnoliopsida > Malpighiales > Salicaceae > Populus > Populus euphratica. The sequence continues at coordinate 6,686 of NW_011502943.1, read as the reverse complement.
CAATCCTTTCAGCAATTTATACAACATCATAGAAATGCTGGGCTGAGCTACCCCTAAGATGTTCGTAATATAGGGCCTTAAAAGTATTAGCAAACAATGTCACCATCTCTGTTTCTATTATGAGAGGTTGTACATTGATAGCTTGGTCTCGCCACCTATGAGCATATGCCTTCACCGACTCTTGAGTTCCTTTCTCCATGGTAATCAGACTGGTCCTATCAAAAGCAATCTCAAGATTAAACTTGTATTGCATTAAGGAAGCATCTGTCATATTTGTCCATTTCTTTATCCTAGCGTTGCCCAACCTCATATACCAGCTGAGGGCCGATCCTGTTAGGTTGTCCTAGAAGAAGTAAATTAACAATTTATCATTGTGGATAACTTTAGCCATCTTGTTATAGTAGGAGCGAAGATGGGTCTTTAGGCATTCCATTCCGGTATATTTTATTTAACAAACTCCGACACCCTGACTTTGGAATTACCATGTTAGGCACCAAACATACTTCAGTCGCCCCAACTGGGTCAAATAAATCATTCCTTTCAACTACCCTTAGCCTCTCTTCTAGCGCAGTCCACTTATCCATACCCTTCATAATTAGAGAATCTAACGTCTTGTGGATCCTCATTTGTTAAATCCATCGTAACAAGGATTTGGATGGGCCAAGTGAGATTAGGATGCTGCTTATTTGGTGTATTTTCCCCCGTGTTTATAGATGCGATAGGGACTTAAGTTGCTGGTGGTGCTTCATCATGTTGAGTAGACGTTCCCTCTCCATCTCTAGCTCTCAACATTTGCTCTAGCATATTGGTCAGGTGCGCCACATCATTCCAAACTCCTTCAAGCTCTCTTTAGTACTAAGTTTTTTATTGTGACCTTTCTTCGTTTTCCATTCTTGTTCTTTGTCGAGTATTGTGGATTCTAGAAAGGGGACCTATGTTTCTTAATCTGCAGATGCGTGCATAGATGTACGAGAACATGCATGTTTATGATAAGAATGCTTTATACATTAGGTATGGATCCAACCTTCTTATAAATGAATAATAGCCACCATATTATAAACATAAGTTCTCGTCACATTGCTTGGATAGGAGTACTGCCTTTCGAGTCGTTTCCTTGAGTCATATTCACCAAAAGACAGATTTTGCATAAAAAGATAGGTCAACGCCCTTTTCATTAATGCTTGATAAGTTTATTACATTTAGAAATAAAAAAGAGATACTACATATTAATCCATTTCCTCCATAAACTTTCTAGCCAAAGGTAAAAAGGCAAAACCACGGTTCTCAATCTTCTCTAAAAAGGCATCAGTCTCAGCTAGGCTTCGGTGATAGCGAATGATGTCCCCTCTCACATTTCATGCATTGACTCTTCAAGCACGCACAACAGTTTCATCTATTTGCTCATTTGTCTTGAGATTAGTACTTAGAAGTGCATTTTTATTAAGGTTTTATATCATCATTTTACACTTGAAGTATCAATAACTCCTTAACTAAAGCACGTTTTATAATAACGTATCAAATAATATAAGATACCTTTAATTTATGGTAAATGTTCATTTTAAATGCAGGCCTATCACATAAATGAAAGGATTAATTGATGAATTTAAGAACTGAAATTGAAAGGACAAAGAGATAACCGAACTTAGAAAAGAGATGTTGGTGCAATCCAAACTGGAACACTGTTTGGTAATTGGGTCATATCTAGAGCTGTAGATGTCAGATTTATGTCTACTTTATATGGATGGAAAGGTAAGACCTGTCTACAACTTTTATATGGAGCCCAAGATTTAAAAAGGCCATTTTCATGTCTAAATTATAGCAACAACAAAGAAGTCTAAATTTGTCCTCCAGCCCGAGCACTGTTCAGTGTTTGGCCCATATCTAGAGTTCTAGAAGTCCAAATAACCTAAATTTTTTACACAAGAAAGCTGAGACAATTTCTTACAACTTTCAGTTTTTAAGTGGCTCCAATTTTGACGTTATCATTGACGTTTTGGGCAAACAAGAGAAGATAAAGATTGTCACCAAGTCAAGAGTTGGTCACCCACTCATCAATTAGTCATCAAACCAATAGTTCCCAATTTTGGCCTATAAAATGAGGCATTTGCCATGCATTTAGACATCTTGGTTTCCAAATCAAGATCATGCTCTTGCTTTCTCGCTTTGTATTTTTTGTAATGTTTAAGCTTTGCTTTTATTAATATCAAGTTTATGCCTTTCATTTCCTTTCCTTTACTTGGTTAACTTTTATCTTATTTATGTTCTTATTTTGTTTATTTATTTTTCTTTCTTTCATTATGTTTAGCTAAGTTTATTATGTCAAGGTGAAAAGGTTACACTAATGGTGTAAGAATAAGTATACTATAAACTTAATATGGACTTTAATGTTTGATACTAACATGTTTTGTATTTGTTATCTTGTTCACTTTTTAACACTTTGCTTGTTAAATGACTAATCTTGATTTATGTTGTATAATACTTGGTACAACAAATGCTTGGCACTTTTATAGTTCATACTATATGGTATAACCGACACCTAAGCTATGAAAGGAACTTGATTTGTTGTTAACATAAGTTATAATCATGAATGCTTGACGAGATTTACAAGTATTAGCATTAATTGAATAAGATGACTAATGTAATCATGTTAACAATATATACTCTGATTGGAACCTCCTTTGTGTGTAGTTTTCAATTGAGTAATAAGAGTTTATACTATACTTGTTTGATATACCATTAGTGGAACCTCTAACCTTGACATTTGTTATTATCATTGTTTAATTCTTACATTAATATTTCATCTTAAAGTTCTCATCATCTTCTTCTCCTTCTCCTTCTTTTTTTTTTTTTTATTATTATTACTAGTATTACTACAAATACTACTACTAGTACTACTATTTTTATTATTGTTATTGTTGTTGTATTATTGTCATCTATAATTTATACAATTAACCTCCCTATGGTTGTTCGACATACCATTAGTGGATCCTCTAACCTGGACATTAGTTGTTATTATTGTTTAATCCTTACGTTAATCTTCCATTTCAAAGTTCTCATCAACTTTTTCTTCTTCTTCTTCTTCTTCTTCTTTATTACTACTGCTACTACTACTGTTATTATTATTGTTACTATTATTGTTGTTATTGTATTATTGTTATTTATAATTTATACAATTAACCTCCCTATGGTTCGACTCCGGTCTTGCCAGGTTATTTATTACTTCAACACTCCTACACTTAGGAGAAGACATTAATCTTTTGGTCATGTTAGATTGCCTCCCAGTAAATGCTTTTGTTTGATGTCATTGGCTTGATATATGGCATGCTCATGCCTTATAGATTGATTCAGCTGACTCCACAGAAGTGGTGAGTTTTGCATCAAACCTTCATAGAAAGTTTGCAATCGATGCTTGTTGACCTTAAGCACTTTGTTTGTTTATATACTTGTAATCTCAACTGCACCATATAAAAAACAATAGAAACAATAAAAAGTTCAATCCAATAATAGCGTAACTTTCCAAGAAAAAGTTTTAAACATGAATGATAAAAAAAAAAACTTTGTCTCCAACATGAAACTATTTTCTTGTAATCATTCGGTCATAAAAACTCTTGGTCTTTTCTTTGTAAATCCCTGCATTCTCGTAGGTATCATTACGTATCTCTTCCACCTCTTGTAATTACGACTTCCTTACAATCCCAGTAGTATCATGATCCAAGTTGCATTTCTTAATGACAAAAAAAGCTTTATATTCAAGCTCCACTGGTAGATGGCATGCTTTTCCATAAATCATCCTATAAGGTGACATTCCTATAAGTGATTTATAAGCAGTCTAATAAACCCAAAGTACATCACCATGTTGCAGACTCCAATATTGCTGGTTAGGTTGCACTGTCTCCTTCAAAATGGACTTAATTTCTTGATTTGAAATTTTAGCTTGGCTATTTGTTTGAGGATAGTAGTGTGTGGAATTTCAATGAGTCATATGGCATTTGCATAATAATGCTTCCATTGAACGATTGCAAAAATAAGTGCCACCATTATTAATGATAGTTTTTGGGATTCCAAACCTATCAAATATTTGTGTCCTGACAAAATCTAAAACAACATTAGCTTTGTTAGTTCATATGGCTTTCACCTTAATCCATTTACACACAAAGTCAACAACTAGAAGGATATAAAGATTACCAAAAGAAGAAGGAAATGAACCTATAAATTCAATACCCTAAAAATAAAAAATTTCACTTATAAGAATACAGGTTAAAGGAATTTGATTTTGATAAGTAATATTGCTTATTTTTTGGCATTTTTTCAATGATTTACAAAAGTAATATGCATCCTTAAAAATAAAAAGCCAATAAAAATCAGTTTCAAGTACCTTATGGGCCATTCTTTTTGCTCTAAAATAGCCACCACCAGAATGAGAATGATAAAAAATCAGAATAGAATGAAATTCATCCTATGGTACACATCTTCTAACTACTTGATCCATACAAAATTTTCACAAATAAGGAGTGTCCTAAAAATAATATTTAGCATCAGCTTATAACTTGTCTTTTTTGGGATTGAGACAAACCTGAAGGGATTGTAACATATTCAATTCCTCATCAAGGAATGTCTCTCTTATTGTTTCGGTATGTATATCATTGATCCACAGTTGGCTTAAGTGATTAGCTACATGATTTTTGGCACCTTTTTTTATCTTTGATCTGAAGATCAAATTCTTATAAAAGCAAGATTCATCTAAGCAATCTTGGTTTGGATTCCTTATTTTTCAAAAGATACCTCAAAGTTGCATGGTTAATCAAAACAACAACTTTTGTACCAAGTAAATAGGACTTGAATTTTTCTAAAGCAAACACCACTATAAAAAGTTCATTTTCAGTAAAGTTCATTTTCAGTTGTATAGTAATTCCATTGTGCTTTGTTGAATATGTGGGAAGCATATGTGATAACATGCAGATTCTTCCCTATTCTTTTTCCAAGTACAACCCCTATCGCCTAGTCACTCATATCATATATTTTCTCGAAAGGTTCATCCTAATTTGGTGGTTGCATGATGGGGGCAGATGTGACACGCCTCTTAAGATTATTATGGACATCTTTACATGCTTGATCAAACATAAAATCCATTTTTTTTGCTACTAATTTGCACTATGGTGCTATAATCTTCTTTATTATTAAATATTTGATAAAACGTTAATAAAAACCTGCATAACCAAGAAAAGAACAAACCTTCATCACACACAAGGGGTAAGACAATGATGAAATAGTGTCTATTTTAACTTTATCAACCTCTAAACCACGTAAAGACACAACATGCCCAAGAACTATTCCTTGTTCTACCATAAAATAACACTTTTTATAGTTCAAGATAAGGTTAGTTTCAATGCATCTTTTCAAGATGAAAGATAAATTTTCTAAACACTTATCAAAAGAATCACCATAAACTGTGAAATCATCCATGAAAACCTTAATTATTCTTTCAAAATAGTTGGAAAAAATACTCATCATGCATCTTTGAAAAGTTGTGAGTGCATTACATAGACCAAATGGTATTCTCTTATATGCATATGTACCAAATGGACATGTAAAGGTAGTTTTTTCTTGATCTTCAAGATTAATAACAATCTGATTATATCCATCAAGAAAGTAATAAAAAGACTTACCTGCTAAGCATTCAAGCATTTGGTCCATGAATGATAATGGGAAGTGATCTTTTCATATAGAAAGATTAAGCTTTTATAATCAATGCACATTCTCTAACCACTCAAGATGCAAGTAGGAATAAGTTTATCATCTTTGTTTTCTTCCAACATGCTTCTGGTCTTTTTAAGCGCCACATGGATTGACACCATCCACTTACTATCCATGATAGGGTAAATGATTCTTGCATCCAATAGTTTCAAAATTTCAGCTTTCACTACCTTCGTCATATGTGGATTCAACTTTCTTTGCATTTTCTTTATTGGTTTTACATTGTTCTCTAATTAAATAGTATTGATGCATACATATTCAGGAACTAATGTCCTTGATGTTGGCTAAAGTCCAACCAATGGTTGTTTTATGATCATGTAACAATTGCACAAGCCTTTTTTTTAAGCACTTGTCAAACCTTTTGTTATGCTAACAAGAGTGCAATGTTGTCACCAATGAATACATACTTCAAGTTATCGGGCAAATGTTTCAATTCTAACTCGTTAGCCTGCAAAATAGATGGTAAAAGCTTTTTATATAAAAGTACTAAATCAACAAAAACATTGCCATAAGAGGCAGTTTGTAAAGCTTGCAAAGCCAAGGCTGATTCTTGCATATTTTAGGGAACATATATGTTCCTCTCCATCTTCTCAATCTCAATAAAATCAACATCATGGCTCAATGCTATGCTTAATCCATCCTCATAATCAAAATAAAGAATTTGTTGCATACATTCATCAATTTTGTCATGACATGTGATAGAATAAACATTGTTGTAAGGATATTTCACTGCATTATGAAAGTTAAATTCAATTACTTCATCTCCTACTTTCATAGACAAAGTATCCTTACCATAATTAATTTTAGTGTTGGCAATTTTCAATAATGGTCATTCAAATAAGATAGGAGTGTTCATGTTTGAGGAATCACGTTCTTTATCAAGAATATCAAAAGTTGTATGAAATAACCAAACTATTAATCTTGACTAGGAC
>NW_011502880.1:3763-15418 GCF_000495115.2 Populus euphratica | reverse complement strand
AAGCCGAAACTAAATATGGGCAAGTAAATCTATCAAGACGCCCTGGACCCAGAAGTCACACAGAACATCTATGTAATATTTGACATTTCTAGATGGGAGCTCAATTTCTCTGCTTAACAGTAAGCAATTATGCATGAGATGGGCGTGCCAAGTCTAGCTAGTTTGCTTTCACCATCAGGTATAGTTTTTGATTTCTGTTTTTCATCAAGCTTTTAAAATTGATTGCTTTGCTTGCTTCCTTAGCTTTGGCCTATAGTGAATGAGGTACAAGCTCATTCGTTTGAAAAATGCTGATCATTAAATTGGGATCATGTGAAGGTCTAGGCCCAGCACAACTGAAGCATGGTTTCCAATTTATTTATTTATTTTTTATGGACTCGTATTCTTGCATCAGTAATCAAGGAAACACCATTGTCATTTCAAACAACTATTGTCAAATGACGAAATTTCTCGCAAACTTGTTGACAAATGATGGTTAAAAACGGTTGAACAAAAGGAAAAATAAATCAATTTTTTTAAATTAGGGCATTTATTTGTTTTATAGTTTTCAAATTTTTGGCAAATTGGTTATACTGTGGTCAGCTTAATTTTAAATGAATTTACGCTTCTCATCGAAATGCCTATATTAAAAATTTAAGTAAATTTGGAAGATCCAAGTTGGAACATTTAGGTTGTGTTTACTTATAAAAGTTTTTTTTTCATATTTTTAGAGAAACTGTATAGGAAATAGAAAAACTAAAAAAATATGCATATAACAACTAAAAATGAAAATTGTTTTCTTAAAAAAGTGGGTTCTTTAATTTTTAATTTTTAAAAATAAATATACAAAAATAGATGCTTTCCAAGTAATGGCGATGTTTAAATATATTGAGGAGTGAGAAGAAAAGAATAGATTGAGTGTCTTAGAGTTTAAATCTGTTGTGGAACTTCTTGGAAATTCAAGGCATATGTTAATGAAAGCCAGCATAAATTGATGAGAATCTCAGCTGTAAATGGTGGTGGGGGTGCCAAATTGAGGGTTTTGGAGTTTATTTTGATAAGTAATGACAATGTTAAGAATTTGATGAGATGGTTGGATGACAAAAAATCATGAAATTACATGTCAATGTTTTCTTCTGGCTTCATCTTATCTTAGACCTCGTAAATTTGGTAAAATAGACTGGAGAAATATAGAGAGTGCAGCTATGAGGATGAGCGCAAGGACGTCGTTCAACTTTAATGGTTTTTTTTCCTCTAATTTCCATGATAACATTGTCAATGTAAGTGTGTTTCCAGAGATTTCAACAATCCAGTGCAAGTATTGATGAACATGACTATAGTAAAAATTCCCAACCCTAGCAATGTAATGATTTCGTTGTATCGAAAGGAGATGTTCTTTTCATCTTAAGCTTTTCATCAATTCTATTCGACATTTTGTCCTCTGCTACCTTTTCATAATTCATCAATACAATTGATTCTACTTCTTTTAGGGATCGATGATCTCTTTCAATGATTGCTTCTAGACTACCTTTCAAATGGGATACGAAAGTATTTTCCTCATCAAGTTCTTTAAGTAGGGACCTTTTCTAATATTTCAATTACTTTAATCCAGATTTCAACTCAGCCTGTTTGATTGCTAGGTCAAACAAGTGATACCCTCCCACTTCCCCACAAACAAGTTATCGTGCCTAGTTTCTTCATTCTCCTCTTCCAAGCATTTTTTTAATATTTCACTCGGCTTACAAGTTATTTCAACCACTTTACAAGAGTTTCAAACTTATAGGGTATCACTACTTTTGATGCATTCTAGGATGCTAAACTCTTCTAGGTTTACTATGTTAGAGACTAATCACATATCAACTGTTCTTACATGGTCGCACACAAATCTACTTCTCTTAAAGCATTCTACTACTCTTTAATTTATGAGAACTCATTTGCATAATCATTGGCCAAACACCTTTTTTGAGACTTCGGCAACAATGAAAGACGAAATCTAAGGACATAGAGCTATAGGAAAATGAACGTCATAGGTTGAGCTTGATGTCATTTGATTTACTTGTGTATGATTATGGTTTCTCTCTTAAGTTGTTGACAAAAAAAGGTTACATTGATGGGAGATTTTAATAGTCAATAAAGGGAGAAAAGTGAGCATTTCTATAATATCTTGTACATGAGCATGATTTTTATCTTTTCAAAGCCTCCATTTTCTTTTTGATGGTTCTGTTCAAGTGAGGCTTGTGCTCATTTATCCATGCCTCATTGCTTAGATATGATGTTGTAGGTTTTGGAAGGAAGTCAAACTTTTTTCCAAGCAACCTATATTTCTATATGCAATACTCAAAATTGCATAAATAATAAATATAATTTTTTTTAACATTTATCATAACAAGCAAGATTGGATATACATACTATTGTTACTCAATTTTGAACCCCATGTGTTGGAGACGGTGTATAGTTTTTTTTTAACTGAGTGTAGGAGTTCAATTCATGTTTGCTAGAAGATTAACAAAAGCTAAGAAATAAATATTTTTTTCGAAACCTTATTCGAGTTGTTTTTTGTTTCTTTATCCTTCACCTTTACTACCAAAATTATCAGGTTTTCTTATATCGATCAGGAGTTTACATTATGTTAAATTCATATCTTCTTTATCTGGTCTTTAAGATTAGATAAATGCTTTAGAATTTGCACTAAAAAAATTGATTATGCTGCTATCGTAATTTTTTGTTCCAATTTAGGCTCTGATTCTGACTTGGTTTCATACGATATCTGACTATGCTAGCTATATTTTTTTACTCATGACATGTTGAAAAATTGACCTACACATTTATTGGGATCTAGGGATCACTAGGGCAGACTCTCAGTTAGATTTGGATACTCAACATTGTCAAATCAAGAACCTTTTTGACTGACTAGATTATTGCTAGATTCTGTTCTCTAAAATGATTTTATCTCATTTTGCTAATTGATCAAAGTTGTAGTCCTAAATGTGTAGATAAATTTGGGCTTTTGAGTCACTTGATTTCGATATCAGAAGCTCAATATATTCTCATTTGAATATCTAACATGAAAGTAGAGAATTCTAACGCAATAAGAATCTTGACCTAAGTTTTGTACTAAAACTCTATTTCCATCATAAATTTTTTTGATTTATTCTTAGGTCATACTCTCATTCATATCAGGATTCTTGACATTGTCAGTTTCTGAATTAGATTGAGAGATCCTTTTTAATCAACCAGATTACTGACAGATTCTGTTCTTTGAAATGATTTTATCTCACTTCGACTCCTTCATCAAAGTTGTAGTCCTAGATGCATAGATAAATTAGAGCTTTTGAATTGCTTGATTTTGATATCACAAGCTTAAGATATTCCCACTTGAATGTGAAAGCATAGAATCTTGTCGTAAGAAGGGTTTAGCCCAAGTTCGCGGGCCTGATTCGAAGGACTTTTTTTTGGACCAAGGACTGAATCAAAAAGTGCTAAAATGAGGGATTTAATAGAAGAAGGATATTGAAAGCTGGAGAGGGGGACTTGATCATCATAAATGACGGGATTTCTACCATATTGAATAAGAAAAATAAAACTTTGCAACATGCACCCTTACCGATCTAATTTCTTTCTTTTTTTTTCTTCGCAAATTTCCTGCTGGTTTCCATATTTGTCTTGCTAATTAGAGAGTTACATACCATGTTTTTATTGCCTCGTTTCAAAGGAAACAACTAGTGCCTCATGGTCCCAGCTATGGAAGGAAAGAACGAGACTATACGATCCTTTGTTCAATGGAAACTAATTGCTGAAATCAAAATAGGAATTAGGATATTTTAGTTTTCTTTTGTGTTTTTTTACTACAAATCAGTAGAGATTTGTATCCTAGAATTAATGCATTGAATCTTTCCTAAATAGAGATATATTTAGACTATATATAAGCCTTCCTAATGACCTAGCAGAGGGGGAGAGAAAGAGGAAAGAAAAAACAAGAAAAGAAAGACAAGAAAAAAGCGCAAGAGAGGCAGGCAGTAGAAAAAAAAAAGAGAATAAGGGAGTTTCTTTCTTTCATTCTTGCACTACTGTGAGAAGGAAGGTAGGCAGTAGAAGAGAAAGAAGAGAAAAAAAAACAAAAAAGTAGAGAAATCATAAACAAGCAAGAACTACTTGTCGGTCTTTGCTTTATTTTTCTACATATAAAATCTGTAGAAAAGGAAGAAAAAAGTTTAGGAACCCATTGGAGAGAGAGTAACAAAGATGCAAAGGAAAAAAAAACCTAGAAAAACATATGCAAATATAAAGCAGGAGGAAAGATTTGAAACAGACGAACACAGATCAATCATCATGCTTTCAACATCACTGCAACTTCTTCGCTTCCGTTCCCAGGTCTGTTTTCTTTTCACCTCTTGCAGCATGCATTTTTATGCTTTGTATTTGCACTGTTCAAGTGAATTTTAATTCACTTGAACAGTAACATAGTCTCTTTTTATGCATTTTACTTTATTTATTTAGAGGACTATGCCCCTTTTTTTTTTGTCCAGCTGGGTCACTTGCTTGGTTAAATGACCTGGCTAGACCTACTGATTTTTTTATGGAAAAAAATAAAAAGAAAACAAGATTTATGATTTTTTTTGGCATATTTATTTTAAGGTTTGAATTTTTTTTTTTTAAAAAATATCAATCTCACATTAAGAATACATGATTTTTTAACACAATATGGCAAATATACATATATATCAAAAAATAGTTTTCTTGTGTGTTGCATACGACCAATATCCTAACATGTTTTGAACGCTTTTTTTTATGCAAATTTTTTTTGGAAGTTTCAAAAATATGTTTTTGCATGGATTTCTTAGAATCTCTGAAAGACCAATTAGGGTTCCTAGTGACCAAAATACTAGGTGGCAACTCCTTTAATCAAAAGAAAAGACCCTAAAATCAATTGAGGATCATCGCGACGCCGCGCTTTACTCATGAGGGTGTGACACATGCTTGTTATCGATGAAACTTCATGCCTTTTATGATTCATTATTTGCAAATGGTGAAGCCAAGTTAGATTTTATCTTTTCATGTTCTCACTTAAAAGACCAAACCTATAGGAATTCTAAGTGATTCGGGAAATTTTCTAGGCTTTGACTAAGGATTTCTCCCTTAAGAACCTATAGATAGGGATTAAATACGCTTTTTATCTTATAAGATAATTATCATGTGTTAGATCAATAATCTAAAATTTGAAGCATTAGTACTGTCATAACATAATTTTGGGTCCCCAAAATTCTTTTATGTAAAAAATATTTTCTTTTTTAAAATATTCAAAAATTCATAAACAAATACTTCAGGTCATGAACAAACAAGCTTTTGAGTCACATTTTGGTCAGAACCTAAAGTAAACAAACAATTTAGGATTTTTCTAAAACAAATATACAAAATTGAATCTAGTTACACAAATTAGAAGTTCGAGAACCAAAGTGAACAAAATAGAGTTGTACTGATGATGGGCTTAACTAGAGAAAAATATTAAAGATTAGGATGAATTTGAAAACTTGGAAGTCCATGGACTAAATTGAATTTTTGATGTGATTAATTGGCTTAATCAAAGATTTAATTGGAAGAAAAAATCAAGTTTGGAATTTAATTTAACAGAAATTACAAAAATCAATAAGTTTAGGAACCCAATTAAACTTGGCGGAGAGAATTCAATTTACCAATTACCTATACTTTACTGAAAGAGTTTGATCTTGAAGGAACCAAGAGTAACAAGTCACTTCATATTATTGTAAAATACAAAGATTGCATCATTGTTAAAGTTCTCATAGTTAATGGGTGTGCTTTAAATGTATTGCCAAGACGTGTACTAAATCAGATATTATTGATGTTTATCATGTAAAACCTAATACTATAATAGCTAGGGTGTATGACAAGACATGTAGGGTTATCATTTGAAATATTAACATCAAGCTGGTTATTAGCCTGTAGCCATTTTAAGTAACCCTGCAAGTAATGGACCAACAAGTTATTCACCTTTTCTATAACAAGTTATTAGGAAGGCTGTGGATACATGCAACCAACACTATAATTTTATTTTATTTTTTTTTGTGTATCAAAGGGTTAAATTTATCATTAATTGCAAGTTGGCGATCATAAAGTCTGAAAAGGCTTTAACAATGGTGATAAATATGGCGATCTCATACATTATAGCAAAAAATAGCACGTATGGGAATTTACATCCATTTAAAGTTGTGAATGTTGAATGGGTGCCTAAGAACACCATCTGGCACCAACAATTTTAAAAGTTCAGTCATGGCTGTGAAATGCTTTTTGAAACACAAGTTGCTTTTTCAATATGATCTAGCCACCAATATGCCCAAAAAGATAATTGTAACGAAATTGAAGACAATTAATCAAAGGTTTGAGCTAGAGTTTAAGTCTAGGAAGAAAGACTATACAAAAGTAACTAAGAACACAAGAGAAAGAAGGTTGGCTTGGATTGAAGGAAGGGAGCCTAAAAAAGGAAAAATGAAAATCTTTCCTATCTAAATGACCTTTCTATGATTAGTTTCTGTGATAAAAACTATTTTGGAAAAAGCCAAAGACCTAGAAGAGATCATCCCGAGTTGTTGTTGCCCTAGTTGATTGTTAACATACTAAAGATACTCCCATATAAGGATTTATGAGAAAATTAGCTCAAAAAGAGGAGCTGAACAACTAAAAGGTTTAGGATGCCTTGATTATTTTAAAAATTAATTCCTTTTTTAGTGTGTTTTGTGAATGTGCTTAGTCTACATGTAGTTTTCATTTATTCTATTTGTTTTTCAATATCATGTTTTCTATAGATGATAATCATGGAATAAAAAATCAATTTAAGGTTTTTTATATGTTTAAGCCTTTTTTGAGATCATGCATTTTCTTTCATTTCTTTCCTTTGTTTATTTAAATTTCCTGTACAAATCAATGACTTATACAAAAACACTTTTCACTTTTAGGAAATCTAAAAATGGATTTTCAATAAACACATAATCAATTGCATTTAGACAAGAAAAGAAAGAGTTAAAGACTAGGATGTTGATCATTACTAAATACAAAAATGGTTTGGTCACCTTGTTAAAAGAGTATATCGATGTGTTTGTTTGGTCATATGCTAACATGCCTAGGTTGGATACTAATATTATGATACATAAGTTACTTTGATAGACAAATACAAGCTTGTCAAACATAAATTAAGGACAATAAGGCTCGATATCTTAATTAAATTAAGGAGAATAAAGCTTGATATCTTGATTAAGGTAAAAGAGAAGGTGAAGAAAAAATGGGACATCAAGTTCCAAGAATTAGTCAAATATCTACAATAGGTATTCAATATAGTCATTGTGCCTAAAAAATGTAATATAATTGAGTTTGTATGGATTTTAAAGATTTAATAGAGCAAACCTAAAAGATGACTTTCCTTTGCCTCATATAGATGTGCTTATAGAACATGCAAAAAGCTCTATTTATTTTTTTCATAGATATCTTATTAGGGTATGATCAAATTAAAATGGCTAAATAAGATTGGGAAAAGACTACAATCTTTAAGCTATTATAGAAGAAGAATCTTAGAGTTTGGAATGAGGATTATCAAGACACCTTTAATTAAATCAATAGTACCTTCTAAACCCACCTTTATTGTTACCACCAATCCTTAAAAACCTCTTATTTTGTACCTAATATTGAATGAAACAGTAATGAGTTATGTATTAGGGAAGAATGATGATACTAGAATCAATGAGTAGGTTATTTACTACATCATGAAGAAGTTTATGGATTATAAAGCTTGTTACAGTATGATTGAAAAGTTGTGTTGTTATTTAGTACAGAGTGCTAAGAGGCTACGTTGGTACATTTTGCACTACACCACTTTGCTTTTCTCCAAAATGGATCTTCTTAGCTATATATTTGAGAAACAACACCTATCAAGTCCGATCAGAGGGTGGCAAGTTTTGTTTTATAAATACGACATTATCTATCTGACTAATAAGGCTGTAAAAAGAAGCACAATTATTGATCATCTAACTAATAATTTCATCAAAGATTAAGAATCTTTAAACTTTGACTTTTCATGTGAAGATGTTCTGGCAATTAAGAAAGAAAAAAAAGGTGGATGATATACTTTGACAAATTAGTAAACGTATATGGCAACAAATTATAAGCAATTATAATTTTCCTAGATGATAAATAGTATCCAATCTTAATCAAGTCATAATTTTGTTGCATTAATAACATAATTGAGTATGAAATATACATCCATTGTTTAGAAGATATTGGAAATGAAAGTAAGAAAGTTAGATTTGTACAAGGATTTAATATTGATAATATGTCAAGTGAAGGGAGAATGATAGACCAAAAATGAAAAGCTGAGGCAATATTAGAAATACCTCTCTAAACTACAAGAAAACTTTTAAAAAATAAAGTTTATACATTTAGAAATGGATAAAAACTAGTTCATAGATACTATAGCAGTGTTAACTTCCATGACCTAGATTGATTGTGGAACATAAGTGCAACCTATGTGTATAGAAATCAGAAACTCATTTGCTTATTATTGTCCAATAGAAAAAGAGTTAGACAAAAAGGCTTGGTATTATGATATAAAAAATTTATTCAGTGTCGAGAATACCCCGTAGGAGCATCCAAGTTGGACTAAAAGACATTGCGAAGATTGTCCATGGACTATTACCGAAATGGAAAGGTCTTGTATACAAGGTCATTTGATGGAACTCTGTTGAAATGTTTAAATGAGAAAGAGGTTAAGAAAGCACTAGAAGAACTACTTGAAGGGATTTGTGCTATGATTAGTACTTAAAAGTGTATTTTTTATTAAGGATTTATGTCATCATTTTGCATTTGAAGTATCAATAACTTCTTAACTAAAACATGTTTTATAATAATATATCTAATAATATAAGATACATTTAATTTATTGTAAATGTTCATTTTAAATGCAGGCCTATCAAATAAATAAAAGGATTGATTGATGAATTTAAGAACTAAAATTAAAAGGACAAAGAGATGACCAAATTTAGAAAAGAGATGTCGGTGCAATCCACACCGGAACACTATTCGGTAATTGGGTCATATCTGGAGCTGTAGATCTCAGATTTAGATCCAATTTATATGGATGGAAAGGTAAGACATAGACCTACAACTTTCAAATGGAGCCTAAGATTTAACAAGGTCATTTTCAAGTCCAAATTATAGCAACAACAAAGAAGCTCGAATCTATCTTCCAGCCCGAGCACTGTTTAGTATTTGGCTCATATCTGGAGTTCTAGAAGTCCAAATAAGCTGAATTGTTTACATAAGAAAGCTGAGACAATTTGCTACAACTTTTACGTTTTTAAGTGGCTCTAATTTTGACGTTATCAATGACGTTTTGAGCCAAGAGAAGATAAGGATTGTCACCAAGTAAAAAGTTGGTCACCCACTCATCAATTAGTCATCAAATTAGTAGTTCCTAATTTTGGCCTACAAAAGGAGGCATTTGCCATGCATTTAGGCATCTTGGTTCCCAGATCAAGATCATGCTTTTGCTTTCTCTCTTTGTATTTTTTGTAATGTTTATGCTTTGCTTTTATTAATATCAAGTTTATGCCTTTCATTTACTCAGTTAACTTTTATCTTATTTATGTTCTTATTTTGTTTATTTATTTTTCTTTCTTTCATTATATTTAATTAAGTGTATTATGTCAAGGTGAAAAGGTTACACTAATGGTGTTAGAATAAATATAGTGTAAACTTAATATGGACTT
Organism: Populus euphratica; assembly: GCF_000495115.2. Classification (NCBI taxonomy): domain Eukaryota; kingdom Viridiplantae; phylum Streptophyta; class Magnoliopsida; order Malpighiales; family Salicaceae; genus Populus; species Populus euphratica. The sequence continues at coordinate 5,669 of NW_011502880.1, read as the reverse complement.
TAATGTTTGATACTAACAACGTTTTATATTTGTTATCTTGTTCACTCTTTAATACTTTGCTTGTTAAATGACTAATCTTGATTTATATTGTATAACACTTGGTACAACAAATGCTTGGCACTTTCATAGCCCATACTGTATGGTATAACCGACACCGGAGCTATGAAAAGAACTTGATTTGTTGTTAACATAAGTTATAATCATGAATACTTGATGAGATTTACAAGTATTAACATTAATCAAATAAGATGACTAATGTAATCATGTTAACAATCTATAATCAGATTGGAACCTCCTTTGTGTGTGGTTTCCAATTGAATAATAAGATTTTATACTATACTTGTTTGACATACCATTAGTAGATCCTTTAACCTTGACATTTATTATTATCATTGTTTAATCCTTACATTAATAGTCCATCTTAAAGTTCTCTTATTCTTCTTCTTCTTCTTCTCCTTCTTTTTCTTTATTATTTTTATTATTATTACTACTATTATTATTATTATTATTATTATTATTGCTAATAATATTATTGTTGTTATTGTTGTTACTGTTGTTGTTGTTTATAATTGTTTATAATTTGTATAATTAACCTCCCTGTGGTTTGACCCCGGTCTTGCTGGGTTATTTATTACTTTGACACTCCTGTATTTGGGAGAAGACATCAATTTTTTGGTCGTGTCATGCTATATATAAGAGTGGACACATGATGACTAGGAAAATATAAATTGTCGTATGTTTTTGGATGACCATAGAGAGAGACTGTGTGGATTATATAAGAAAGTGTCATTAGTGTCAGATACATGGAGACAAAATCATTGCACTTTTAGTTTCTTTATTCAACATAGTGTTACCTTAGTCATTTGCAATACGAGGAATAGATGTCATTAGACCTATTAATCGAAAAGCTAAAAAAGGATACAGGCTAATATTAGTGGCAATCAAATACTTTACCAAGTGGATTGAAGCCTACTCATATTGTCATGTGACTTAGAAAGCCATTAAATGGTTTATTGAAAAAGATTCGATTTGCTAATATGTGTCACCTAAAAAAAAATGATAGATAATGATAAAAAAAATAATGGAAAGATAACTGTTAACTTATATGTAAAGTACAAAAATCAAGCATTCAAATTCATCTCTATATATGCCAAAGATGAATGAGGTTTTAGAGCCTACTAATAAGAACATAAAAATTATTGTTTAGAAAATAATGGTCACTTACAAAGATGGCACAAATGGCTTCCTCATGCTCTTCATGCCTACACAATAACATTGAGAACATCAATTAGGTCCACACTTTATTCACTAGTATATGAAATGGAGGCAATTATATCTTTGGAAATAGAAATTTCATCTTTAACAGTCCTTATAGAGTTAAAGTTGAAAGAAGTTGAATGGGGATGATATAGTATTAGAATTTTAACATAATCAATGAAAAGAAGCTAACAACAATCTACCACCACTAATTATACCAAAGAAGAATAGAAAAGCACATTACATGAAAGTTTAGCCAAGAGAGTTTAAATAAGATGATTAGTACTTGAAAGTGCATTTTTATCAACGTTTTATATCATCATTTTGCACTTGAAGTATCAATAACTCCTTAACTAAAGCATGTTTTATAATAATATATCTAATAATATAAGATACCTTTAATTTGTGGTAAATGGTCATTTTAAATGCAAGCCTATCACATAAATAAAAGTATTGATTGATGAATTTAAGAACTGAAATTGAAAGGATAAAGAGATGACCAAACTTAGAAAAGAGATGTCGGTGCAATCCAAACCGGAACACTGTTTGATAATTGGGTCATATTTAGAGCTATAGATCTCAGATTTAGGTCTACTTTATATGGATGGAAAGGTAAGACATAGGCCTACAACATTCATATGGAGCCGAA
>NW_011502880.1:0-3610 GCF_000495115.2 Populus euphratica | reverse complement strand
TTATTGTTGTTGTTGTTGTTGTTGTTGTTGTTGTTGTTGTTGTTGTTGTTGTTGTTGTTGTTGTTGTTATTATTATTATTATTATTGTTGTTGTTGTTGTTGTTGTTGTTGTTGTTGTTATTGTTATTACTATTATTATTATTGTTGTTGTTATTATTATTGTTGTTGTATTATTGTTATAATTTGTATAATTAACCTCCCTGTGGTTCGACCCTGGTCTTGCCGGGTTATTTATTACTTCGACACTCCTGCACTTGGGAGAAGACAATAATCTTTTAGGAGTGTCATGTTTTTGGCGCCGTTGCCGGGGAGATAAGTTCTTGTATAAATTATAGTTTTTATTTTATTTTCTCTTTTCACTTTTCTTGTATATAACTTTGTTTCTTTAGTTTTGTTTCTCCTTATTTTGTTTTCTTCCTTCTTATTTTGTTTTCTTCTTCATTTTATTATATTCCAACACGTGCATGGGATTGTGGTCACGTATATCAAGTGGTAGACTTTCTAGGGTATCCTCATCATTTTCAGAAAATATGCCCGAAGAAGATAATCAATCACTTCATAATGAGAATAACCGTGTTAGAACACTTAGAGACCACATGAATCCCACAAGAACAAGTGCACCATCATGCATAGTTTTTCCTCCCGATGTATCTTATTTTAATTTTAAACCAGGTATTATTCAATTTTTCACTCAAAAACCAGGAGAAACATTTTATCAATATTGAGATAGGTATCGAGACTTGCTTAGTACTTGCCCTCATCATGGTTTTGAAACATGGAGATTGGTTTTACATTTTTATGAAGGGTTAACACCTAGAGATAGGTAAATGGTTGAATTGATGTGCAATGAAACTTTTGAAGATAAAGATCCTGATGAAGCAATGGAGTACTTAGACTAGTTAGCTGAAAATGCTCAAAAGTGGGACACCGCAGGTACTTATGAGGCACCGAGTAAAACTCAACCTCATACATCTATTGGAGGTATGTACAACCTTAGGGAAGATCATAACCTTCAAGCCAAGTTTGCATCTTTAGCTAGAAAAGTCGAGGCACTAGAATTGAAAAAGAGTGGTTAATTAAAATCTGTTGAAAACATTGTGTGTCAAATCTGTGAAACAAATGAACACTCAACCAACGATTATCCAACCTTGCCTTCTTTTAAGGAATGTCTCCATGAACAAGCCCATGCTTTAAATAGTTTCCAAAGGGCCAACCACAACCCATACTCACAAACATACAACCCTAGTTGGAGAAATCACCCAAATTTTAGTTGGAAGAGTGAGAACAACAATGCACAAACTTCACAACCACCATTTCAAGCACACCATAATTTCCAAAATTCTCATGGATATACACCTCCTTATGCTCCACGTCTTAGAAGAAATCTTGAGGAAACATTGCATGTATTCATTAAAAAGAAAGAGACAATCAATACTCAACTTGCTCAAAACATGACAGATTTTAAAGATACTCTTGCAAAATTAACATCTGCTCTCAGTTTCCAAGAGAAAGGTAAGTTTCCATCTCAACCACAATAAAATCCCAAGGGGCAATACAATGAAAATGTAAGTAGTTCTGGAAGCCAACACATGGATCAAGTTAAATCAGTCACTACTCTGCGCAGTGGTAAGGTTATTGAAAAACCCTCTCTTGAACCTTATAAGAAAGATGATGAGTCAATCTCTGAGGGTAAGGAAGGGGTTGAATCTGAAAATTTCAAAGAAACGACTGATTCACCGCCAGCACTTCCATTTCCTCATGCCATAACAAAACAAAGGAAAGTCAATCGCAACTCTGAAATTTTTGAAACTTTCAAACAGGTAAGAATCAATATACCTTTGCTGGATGCTATTAAACAGATTCCTTCCTATGCTAAATTTTTGAAAGATCTATGCACTGTGAAGAGGAAACTGAATGTGAAAAAGAAAGTCTTTCTAGCCGAACAAGTAAGTGTTATTCTTCAGAACAATAATGCTTTGAAATATAAAGACCCTGGTTGTCCTACAATTTCTTACTTTATTGGAAAACATAAAATTGAAAGAGCCTTACTTGATCTCAGTGCTAGTGTGAATTTACTTTCATATTCAGTTTTTCAGAGTCTCAATCTAGGTGAGTTAAAACCAACTTCTATAACTTCTTTACTTGCCGATAGATCTATAAAAGTGCCTCGAGGAATAATTGAAGATGTGTTAGTACAAGTCGATAAATTCATTTATCCTGTGGATTTTATTGTCTTCGACACATAACTTGTTGAAGTATGTAATTCATTTCCTATTATTTTAGGATGTCCATTTCTTGCAACTTCTAATGCATTGATTAATTGTAGGAATGGACTGATGAAGCTATCATTTGGAAACATGACATTGGAGATGAATATTTTCAACATTTGCAAGCAACCTAAAGATGATAATGATTTATAGGAAGTGGACTTTACTGAAAAATTAATTCATGATCAATTTCTAACCATTTCCAGTGAAATTGAGATTGATGAATCTGATGATTTGCAAATGATTTATTTTCAGAAAGAATCAAAGATAAGTAATTGGAGGCCACAAATTGAGGAATTGCCACCACGATCAATTAAATCCATACCTTCAAGTGTTCAACCACCAAAACTTGATTTGAAGTCATTGCCATCCAATCTTAAATACTTATTTTTGGTAGAAAATGAAACTTTTCCGGTAATAATCTCTTCCAAACTTAATGCACATCAAGAAGGTAAGTTATTACAAACTCTGAAAATGAACAAAAATCCATTAGGATGGACTATAGCTGATATAAAAGGAATTAGTCCTTTGATTTGTACATACAGAATTTATTTAGAGGAAAATGCTAAACCCTCTAGAGAAATGCAACGAAGGCTAAATCCTAATATGAAAGAAGTAGTGAAAAATAAAGTCATTAAGCTTTTAGATAATGAAGTCATTTATCCTATTTCTGACAGCAAATGGGTAAGTCCTACCCAAGTTGTACCTAAGAAGTCTGGAGTCACTATGATAACAAATGAGAACAATGAGTTAATTCCCACTAGAACTGTTACTGGTTAGCGCATGTGCATTGACTATAGGAAACTTAATTTAATGACTAGAAAAGATCATTTTCCTTTACCTTTCATGGATCAAATGCTAGAAAGAGTTGCAAGTCATGAATTTTATTGTTTCCTAGATGGCTATTCGGGTTACAACCAAATTGAAATTGCATTGGAAGATCAAGAGAAGACTACTTTCACATGTCCATTTGGTACTTTTGCATATCGAAGGATGCCTTTTGGATTATGTAATGAACCAGCCATATTTCAAAGATGCATGCTTAGTATATTTAGTGATATGGTTGAACATTTTCTTGAGATTTTCATGGATGATTTTTCTATTTTTGGCGATTCATTTGATGATTGTTTGACTAACTTAGAAAAGGTTTTGACCAGGTGTGAAGAGAAGAATTTGGTGCTGAATTGGGAAAAATATCATTTTATGATAACAAACGGCATTGTACTTGGTCACATTGTTTCATCAAAAGGAATTGAGGTTGACAAATCTAAAATCGAGTTAATTGCAAACTTGCCAACACCAAAATCTCTTAAAAATGTTAGATCATTCCTAGGACATGCTGG
>NW_011502846.1:13566-15817 GCF_000495115.2 Populus euphratica | reverse complement strand
AATTGAAGTAATTAGGGTATTATAAGCAAATATCTTAACACCACCTTTAAAATGACCTTTATTTTTTCTAGGTGATGGCTAAACATATCTCAACACTTATTTTAGGAATGTGCAATTATCCAAGGAATGGATAGACATAGTTATATGCAACAATATATAGGGGATAAATGTAATCTCCTTAGTGTTATATACAACAATCTTCAACAGATAAACAAGTCTTCTTAGTGCTATATACATCAGTCTCCAATGAATAAATGTGATCTTCTTAATGCTATATGCATTAATATCTAGGGGATGAATGTAATTTTTTTAATGCTATATGCACCAATTTTCATAGGATAACCCTAGTTTTCAAGGGATAAATATAATCTCCCTAGTAATTTATGCACAACTCATTAAAGAATTGACTCAATCTCCCTAAAGGCAATAGTCCCTCAAATTTCTAAGGTATGGTCTTATTCCCCTGCCATTTGCATAACTTTATCTCTATATAATAATAATCTCCTAGTAATTTATGCGCAACGCATAAAAGGATTGATTTAATCTCTCTAAAAACAATAGTCCCTCAAATCAATAAGGTATGGACTCATCCCCTTGTCATTTACATAACTCTATCTTTTCAAGGCAATAACCTCACTCTGTAGAGGTCTTCCTAGTACAATAACAACATCATCCAATCACCAATCTTCGGTGGGAAGCTCTTATACCTCGATGACAATGCTGGAAAAGCTATAAACTCCCACTTTCTAAAAAGCTTATAGTTACTTATAAATTTCAAGACATCAATCTTTTAGTCGTGTTAATTCCACATGACCACTTACAAACTTGTATGAATGATGGGTATTGTACTTTTAATTTCTTAGAATTTTTTTAAGTACAAATTATTAATCTTTTATCTTTGAAAGAAGTTTTATAAATCTATATGCATATTTCTTTGTATTTTTCCCGGCTTGCCTCCCTTCTATACGAGTAAAAACCCCCACTTTACTTGAATTGAGAGATTAATTAAAGTTTTTGTATATTATTATATCACAAAGATTGGGGACTGCTGATGAACCAAGATTTTATCAATATATTTTTATTATACCAACACTTCTCTCAAGATCAAAGGGGCTGATGCATTTTATTTTGGCCTCTAAGTTCGATTAAAAACACCTAAATCCAAAGTCATCTATCTTTTGATAAAACAAAACTAGTTTTGGTTTGTTATAACCTTAACAAACTCTTCTAGAAGCTCTAAATCAACCTTTAAAAGAAAAGATAATTTGATTGAAAGAAAAAAGAAAAAGAAGGAAGGAATTTGTTTGAGGTATAAAGGATTCAATATTGAGTTCAAGAGCAAAGAAAAAAAGTTCAAAGGTTTGGCCATACTAAGTTTAGAAACAAGAAGAAAGAAAAGCAATATCATAAATCTATTCCAATTGAAGATTTCAAACTTGAAAGTTATATTTTTGCAAACTTTGAAAATAAAATTCATAAAACTTGTTGGATTCAAAACCATTTGTTTACTATATAATGCAATGTTTTTTTGAATATATTGTTGTTAAGACTAGTGTCCTAGTAAGTTGATTGAAATCTACCAAATGTGGTAATAAGGTATTTAATGTTTTTTTTGGTTTGTTAATGTATTGTTCCAGACTCCTAGGTTTTCTTTTAATCCTATGGAATGTCAAAGTGTTAGTTTTGAACCTCAGATTGGATAAGCATGTTTGTTATTTTAATTTAAAAGTTTTGAAAAATGGAACTTAATGCATGCTTATGATGATTTGATTTTTTGTTAGTTTTTTTTTATTCAACTATACTTGGTATTGATAATGTAGTTTTTGAGAACCAAAAGTAGTAAGGTTTAGAGGGCAAAAAGTCTATTTTTTATGTTTAACAGCTTGTTCTTCAATTCTAGGTTTTTTAATCGGCAACGTTCTTCATGTTTTTGGGAAAAACATTGCTTTAACCCCATGATTTGGATTAATTTTGATCTATTTCTTTATAGTGAACCATCTAGAAAACTCGATCAATCAATAATCAATGATTTATTTGCATCATTAATAAGTTTTATGGGTTTTAATTCTAGGATTTAAGTTTTGAATCAAAACCCATTTTAATCAATCATGTCTTCTCGGTGATAATCAATGGGTTTTGATGCTTGCTTTTCGATCTATATATGTTTACGAATAAAACAATACCTTTTTTTCGCTTGAAATCTAATCTGGGTTGGTTTTCACATTGCTAATTTCGGGTTTGAATATTCTTC
>NW_011502846.1:0-7938 GCF_000495115.2 Populus euphratica | reverse complement strand
TGTGGTCAGCCAAGAATGCTCATCTTTCTAGGTTAAATCTTTGTACTGCTGCTCTATCCTGCTCTCAGTAGGCTTTTGTTTTTCCCTGTTTTGTTTCTTATTCCTCTCTTTTCAATTCTTGCAGCGGGGAGCTGCCTCCTGTGTACGGGGAGGTCCCAAAACGGAGGCATGTCCTGTTACTGTGTTTCTAGCTTAAAATTGCTTTAGATTTAGCAGAACTGGCTATTTATTAATTTGACGGTAGAAATGAAACATTGTTTTCAGACTCATCCGGGGTTCATCTGTTTAAGAAACTGAATTTTATGTTATAAAGGTTGCTCTAGAAAATTAAAAAAAAAATATTTAAAATTTTAATATTTTATATAAAAAATTAGAAAAATACATGTGAATATTCATATTATAAAAAAAAATTAAAAATATTATCTTAAAAGATTTTATATCTCACATTAATTTTTTTAAATTGAAATATTTGAACAAAAAAGATTTATTATATCATGTTTAAAAAATATAACTTTTTTTATTATGAATATAGAATATATATACTAAAATATTTTAATCTCATATTTAAAAATAAAAGTTTTTTCTAGTATTTATATAATAAATCTTGAAAAGGATTAATAACCAACTAAAATAAATATATACATATATAAAAAATTCTAACTAGTAAAATAAACCATTTTAGAAAAAACCAAATCAAGTTTTAACTAAATTTTGTTAGGTCATCCGAGTCACAGATTAACTAAATTTTTATTTATTTTAGTTTTTTATCTTACCCAGACCGGTTCAATAATCGGATAGATTTACCAAGTCGAAAGGGGTATGATCTAAGATGGAGTGGCAATACTAAATTTATAAGCTTAATGCAGTACAAATTGTGTTTTTTAAAAAAAATAATGTTTTTTATTAAAATTTAATATAATTTATATGTTTTGAATCATTTTGATATATTTATATTTAAATAATTGATAAAAAATAAAAAATATTATTAATATATATTTTAATATAAAAAATTATTTAAAAAATAAATATAATTATACTATCAAACAAGCTTTAGTGTTGGAGTTGGTAAAGAAATATTTCCCCCGAAAGCAGTAGCTGAATTGTCATTTCTTACATGTAGTGACATCCATTGGTTTCTTTTTGGAGGTATCTGGAGAGGCTATAATGCGATAAAAAGACCCCTGTGGATTTTTGTAAGGTAAGGTAATGGTTTGTTTTTATTGAAGTGTTTGAATTTGCCGGATGATTTCTAGGCTTGTCTCCATGCTCTTTGTCCTCTTATTTATGATCCATTCCTGCCTTTTCCTCAATGTAGGGGAATCCTCGCAACCCCTTCTTTATTCTGTAAATATATATTTTGTTAAAAAATTTATTTATAATTTTAAGTTTACATTATATTTTTTTATGTCGTGTAAAAAAAATATTTTCTACAACTCGTGCCATGTATTTTTTGAAATACATCCGGCCTCTAATTTTTGTAATTACATTAATATCACTAATTACCCACGGCCAAAACAAAACCCTATTTCAACCAAACTTTTTTATTATTTTTTTATCGCATCCCTCTTGCTTTTATTTTTTATATCCCCTCTTCCTGCGAAACTTTAGCCTTACTCTAAAATTGAATATAAAAAAATACAAAAATATATGCAACTTAAGCATTACAATTGAAATTAAAAGTATGATGTTTATAGATTAAATAAATAAATTTTTCAACAAAACATATACACAGGTTTTTGATACGAAGAAATCCCAACTGTAGATTAAAAAGTTAATGCATATATTTAATTAAATAAGATTTTTTGTATTTTAATGCACAACAATAAAAATAAAACTAATGTAAATCTTGTGAAGTATTTTTCGTTCTATTTTGTAAAGTTTTCTCGAGATGTACTATTAAATATTAAATGTATATAAAATAAAAATTCTTAAATTTTTTAATAAAATTTCATATCTATCCAATAATTAAATTAAAATTATACTCATTAACATCAAATTATATATTAAAAAAAATAAATCTAGTTGTTGAAATTAATTACCCATGAAATAGATGGATAAAGCTTTTATTATATATAAATTAAATTGACTAATATCTTATTATTATTGGTTAAACTTCACATTGCTTTATATATCCTGAATGATCTCATTGAATGCATATTTTGGTTTCTTTGCCATTGACTTTGTAATTGCCTCGTCTGAAACTTCTACAATATTTTTTGGCAGTGTAGATCATATCATTAACTCTGCATGCCAAATATACAAGATAGATACCAATAAAATTGAGATAAATAATTAAAAAGCTAAAAAAAAAAATTTGAAGTCCAACTTTAAATAAATACAACATATATGGATGAATTTTAAAAAAAAATAAGTTAACGAAAAAACCTAGAAAATAATAGTATATTTTTAGTATTGTAATAATAATTATTTTTAAAATGTTTTTTTGAAAATATATTAAGATAATATTTTTATTTTTAAAAATTTATTAACAATATTATCATAATAAAATAATTTTAAAATTTGTAAAATAATAAAAAAGAAATTATTTTAAAAAAACATGAATATATAAATAAACATACGAGGATTATGACATCATTTGAGAATATAGTATAAAACGTATTCTCAAAAAATTTAATTTTTTAAAATTTTTTAATATATTTTATATTGTTTTAATATACTAATATTAAAAATGATTTTTTAAAAAATAAAATAATATTTTTTATATATTTTTTAATATAAAATATTATTTAAAAAATAACCATATCTATCCTACAAGACAGTTTACAAGGGATGCTCCTAAATCCATCAAACGAAACGTGGCAACTAACCCAAATGGCCCCTACTCCACATAACATAAATTCAAAGCTGGCATATTCAGTTATTCTTTTTCCTCCCCTCCTCCCAGGATTTTCCTTTTCTTCTCCTTTTATCATCAGGGTTTTAGCTTGGGAGAAGAAAAAGAATGGAGTCCATTGCGAAACAACCCCTTAATCTCTCTCTCAACCCCCATCGTCCATCATTTCCAAACCCCATCATTTCCCTCTCCTTTAAAACTCCACCTCCCTCATCATCACCCTTCAAACTCACCACCTCCATCAGAGCCTCATCCTCCTCCCGCATCACCCCAGTCAATCAATCCCTTACCACCATCATCAAAACGACTTCCATCACTCTCACCGCCGCTGCCGTATTATTCTTCACGCGCTTCAACTCCAAACCCGCAATCGCCTCCCCGGTCGCCGCGTCGTCATCCACTGCAGACCCCACAAAAGAATCATCCAAAGAAAATGTCTCGTTTGAAGAACAAGAAAGAGCTCTTCAAGATCATCTAGCTCAAAACCCCAGTGATGTCGAAGCTTTACGGTCTCTCATGGAGGTGAGGATCAAATCAAAGAAACTTCAAGAGGCAATTGAAGTAGTTGACCGATTAATCGAGCTGGAACCAAATGAAGATGAATGGCCATTGTTGAAATCTCAAATTTATACTTACAGTGGAGATTTTGAGTCTGCTAAAGATGGATTTGAAGCAGTTTTGCAAAAAGACCCACTTCGGGTCGAGGCTTATCATGGCCTTGTAATGGCGAATTCGGAATCCGGTGGTTCGTTGGAAGTTGTGTTGAAAAGAATTGAGAGTGCAATGAATAAATGTAAGAAAGAAAAGAAGAACTCGGATTTGAGGGATTTTAAGTTACTGATTGCGCAAGTTAGAGTAATCGAGGAGAAGTATTTTGATGCGTTGAAGGTTTATGAGGAGTTGGTGAAAGAGGAACCGAGGGATTTTAGGCCGTATTTGTGTCAAGGGATGATTTATACTTTATTGAGGAAGAAAGATGAAGCAGAAAAGAAGTTTGAGCAGTTTAAAAAGCTTGTTCCAAAGAATCATCCTTATAGGGAGTATTTGGTTGAAAATATGTTTGCTACTAACTTCTTTTCGGAGAAGGTAGAGAGATAGAGGAGTTGAGGGGTGTGGCTGAATGCATTGAGGTTAAGGGTAATACCAAGGTCGTAACTTTTTTCTTTTTTCTTGTGTTGTTATTTTGATTTTCGTTTTCGTTTTGATAAATGCCTTGGATAGAAGTTAGTTAGGTAGTGTTTTAATTTCCATGCTGGTTAGAGGAAGTGTTCGTGAATGACTATCAGTCTCTCTATTTTTCTAGTTAGAAATGAAAATGGTAATGGATGTGCTGGTTTTTTGGGGGGGAATTCTATTTATTTATTTGTTATGGCACTGCATATATTTATGGCTCTGGTAAAGTTGCATCTACTTAGAGCTCAAATGATTATTGCATGGAGATAAAAGTCTTTAGCCATGTCTTATAAGCAAGTTTCTTGGGGGGAATGCGAGATTCTGAATTTGTGGCTTTGTAGAAATGACCATTGTTCAGTAGAAATTTTATCTTCTAACTTGTTGAGTCTTGGTATTGACCGTTGATGTTGTTGTATGTCCTGCTAAGGCTATGAATTTGCAAAATCATTTAGTTCTCTTCTACTTGGTTGGGAAGGAGGGTAAAATACTCTATGTTGTGTGCATTTTGAACTTCATTAGCTTCATTAGCAAGACAAAGGTGCCTATTCACCCTTGTACTGGGTGGCCCAATTAGGCTTGTTCATGGATGCTAGTTTTTATTTTATCTGAACCCGAGTGCTTCCAACACTCTGAACAATAGCCATGTTAATCATCAGAAACCAGCTTCGCATTTCACTTTGGTTGGTTTTCTGCGTGGTCGTGAAGTGCTAAATTCATACATGTGACCTTTTATTCCTAGTTATCCCTTAGCCAAATCTGAAAGGACTTCATAATTATGACATGACATTCGCTTTGCCTTGTTGCTTTTCTTTTCCTCTGCCCCAGTAAATCCTAGTCTTGCTATTGTCAACGAATATTAAGTTACTCTTTGGTGAGAATGTGAAGTGAATTCCAGCACCTTTTCTGCTCTTTCTGGATGAGTACTTTGGGTGGGCTAGTGTCTGTTAGCTCCACATAACAATTCTTAATCGCTAATTCAGAAGTCTGTTAATCTTTGTGATCCTTTGGAAATGGGCATCAAAAGTGCTATTTAAGAGATGTGGTGAATATCTCGCATTAGAGGCTATATTTTGCTTGCTGGCTATTTATTGTATTTAAATTATTCTTCACAAAGATGTGTACTATTTTATTTTCACTCTGTACTTAATTAGGACTGAAAAAGCCATTTCTTGAATACAAAAGTTGGCCGCAGGAGGAATTTATAGATGGCGTTGTGCCACGTGCATCTTCTTTGATTGTTGAAAATGCATGTATGGCTTATACTAAGGTGTTGAAGAGATCCACCATCTCTGCAAATGCTTTGCACAACAAGGCCGAGTGAGTTCGACTTTGTACCAGATAGGAGGCAAATGCTGGAGTTTGGATTATGGTGTCTTTACTGTAATTTGGCAAATTTGGGGTGATCAGGCTTGGCCATGATGGTTCGTAGTTGTGTTTTCTATAATATATTTTCTCATTGTGATTTCAGATTATTACAGTTATCATTTAGCGAGAATATTTTAACGGGTTAAACTCAAAGCTAAAATGTCATGTTAATCCAATGATTGTAGAGAATATGTGACCGTAAAGAATTCAGGTTTGGAGCCTGTGATTCGGTTTCAGTTCCATGTGCTGCTGCCTTTTTGGACGGTGGAATTGGTAGTCTTTAAGCTTGTGCTGTTAATGACTAGTTGTCGTGATGAAATCTTCATGCAGTGTAAGATTATGATTTAATATCCATTAATTTCGCTTGTCTATTTAATTCATACCAAATGATTCACAAGTAACTCAAATTTTCTGTAGCAGTGCGTTATCATGTTTGATGCTATTACTTACGTGCATAAAATTCTGCACAAAACAGAGGAATTCACTTCTCGTTGCCCCTTCCTGTGCAGAGAGGCTGTGGAATATGAAGTGAATTTTTTATTTTCTCACGTGATTTATCTCCCGGTCCATATAGGGAATATTTGATTAATAACATGCTTGCAGCTAAGTTCTTTTCGGAGAAAGTAGAGGCAAGAAATTCAGTCCTGTAGTTTAGAGTCTTCGTTGAATGAATTGGGGCTACGGGTCGCAACAATGCTGTAAAACTTTAAAGGCCATTTCTACAGAACGAAGTTAGCACTAGTATGAACCTTTTAGATGTAATTGTGGCAATGTCCATCTCCTTGGATTGTTGAACTTGCAGCTGGAGGGCATATAGGATTGTCAAAAGCATTTCTGCAGATGCCTGTAAAAACTCTTGGACTCGGCATTGGTCTATCTACACGGTGAGATTTTCTGGACACCCGATGATAAATCTTGATATTGAGGTTTTTATTTACAGTTCTTTGACTTGTGAAGAACCCAGCACTAGAGTTCGCAGTACAGTGTTTCTTTTGTTCTTGTGCAAAGCATAGATGATCAAGCTGATCGGGGCTAATCTTCCTTGTGTTTCCATCTAGTGCTCCCACTAAACACTGTTAAATGTAATTTCTCAGTGTAACCGCAAGTTGTTGCAGGCGTTACTTGGTTCGCACAAATTGTAGCTGGATAAACAGCAGCTTAAGGGCATGTGATGCTGCGGGGTGTGACTTGACAATTTGATTTTGTTGAGAGAATTGGCTGAGTCGGTCAGTTCCCTTTTCAGATGAGGACAGACAAGGCATTGCAATATATTGTCACTTTTTACCGTCCATATAATCTTGTTAGATTCACATGTTTTCATCAATCAATCTGGGAACCAAGACACTGTTAATTATGGAATCTCAGATTGTCCACTCCATTTGTCTAAGATGATGGTGAATCTGTCTCTGGGTCACCCACGATGCAATGTCCTGCGTGAGCTAGAAGCAGCCCGAGTTTATTATGTTCTTTGAGCCCAAGACGTGAGCAGTCTTTCTTCGCGGTTTGAACACTTGATGGTCCGAGCTCGTTTGGGGGTGGAGTGTGATTGGGGTGTGGGCTACAAAATAGAGTGTTAAAACACCAAATGAATTTACCTCCCCATCTTTTGCTCCAGATTGCTCATCACTGAGATGGTGCAGATGCATATGCATGAGTTTTAAACAAAGCAAGCCCGCGCCACTTCCCAGATGAACTGTATAGCAGGTCAAATCACTGCAGAAACATTTAGAATCCCAGTTCCACTTGGGCGCCTCCATGGGTCACTATTGTTCATAATCAGGACTGAAGAGGATGATGCCACTGTTTACAAGTTGAGGCACCCATCACCACGGCGTTTGTTTTACCATCTACAATAGCTGTGCACGCATGTCTCCTTGAAGGATACCATAACCCGGAATACTTGGTCTTTTTTATAGAAAAAACCCCATTTGATTCTTTTCTTTAGTTCTCGTGATGGGAGAAAGGTTCGGTGCAAGTCCCTCCCGCTCTTAACGGAGATTCTCTGACCCCTGTATTGTCCTGGATAGGGTCCTAGTTAGTTTTAGACGGCTACACTGTAATCTCTGAACAGGTCTTGCACGTCTTCTTGTATCCATCTCGGTGCTGTTATAAACGCGCCGGAGACATCAGCGACCAAACACAGCTCTAAAGATGACAACGCTTAGCTCATCCTCTCAAATTTGGAATCTACAACTTTTTTAAGAGCACAATATTCTATTATTAGTTATGACAAGCACAGGAATTTTTATTATTGTAGTTTCTCTTACCTTTCTCGTCTTGTATGGATCTTATAATACACTAAATATATATATTTTAAAGTAAAAATTATGTCTTAATTGGCCTAGACGCATAGCCTCTAACAGTCCCGAGCGCTTGCAGCTCTAGACTGGGTCTATCTCGTTCATTCACCCCCCCTCACTCTAGATACGCAAGGGCTATTGAATTTAACACCCTGTTTCAGTCATTTTTATAGATTAAGGACCTGTTAACGTTGTTTGTTACCGAGCCACACAAAGTATTTTTTAAAAAACAAAAAATTATATTTT
>NW_011502877.1:12870-15453 GCF_000495115.2 Populus euphratica | reverse complement strand
AATAAATATATTAACTTAAATTAATAAAAAATAAAATAATATGTTAGGCTATATATATTACAAATATTATCTAAAAATAAAATATTTTTTATTTTTAAAAACATAATTTATTTATATAAAAAATAAAAAAATTTATAGATGAATTATAAATTTTTTTAAAAAAATTATTATTATTTTAAAAAACCTTCTAAAAAAATAAAAAAATAATAAATATTAATGTAATTATAATTAAATTTGAAAAACAATAAACAAAATTCATTGAAATAAAAAAAAAATAAGAGGAAAAAAGGATCGCATTAGCTCATCTGCTCATTTCATCAAGGCTAACGTGTATGCCTATCAATAGAGTTACGTTCTAGGCTCTTTTTTTAATCTGCACGTAGCTTGTTTTATAGTTAAAAAATTAAAATTTATATTATTTTGATTTAAAATTTTATTTTTTAATATAAATTTTACTCAAAATATATATACAATATCATAAAAACTATAATAAATTTATTTATAAACTAAAAGCTTTTTCAAAAAATAAATTAAATTTAAAATAAAAAAAATCAACTCGGAGATATATTTCTTTCTTAAACTTTTAAAAACATCTAATATGAATTTTTTTTATTAAATAAAATAATTTAAAATAAATATTTTTTATTTTGATAGTAACTTTTTTTATTTTTGAAATTTGAGAGGATTACAAATAATAAAAATAATTTTTTTACTAAAATAAAAATAAAAATAATTTAAAAAACTAAAATTATATAATTTATATGATTATTTAAGTTTCATCAAAATAAATTTATTTCTGAAAGTTATAATATACCATTCATGTTTGTCATTTTTTTATTTTGTTTTTTTTCTTTTAATTTTATTTTTTTATAAGAATTTGAAATTAATTATTTTTTAAATAGGATTAAAACGTAAAAAAAAAAAACTCAATTAAAAAGATATAAAATTTTGAAGAGTCCATCAACAGTAAAATATGAGATAATAAACAGTTAAAAATGCACAGCGAGTATAAGGTAATATATTCGTTCCAGTTTTTTTTCAATGAACATATAAACGGCGCCGTTTTGAACTAGGGATAAAAATCCCTGGTTCCCAAAATAGGCAGCCATACACGGATCTTCATCTGTTTCTTCTCGTTAGCCCTCTTCCCTTCACCGAATTGGCTTCTCTCCAATCTCCACAAGTAAGTGAACTTATATTTATCTTCTTTTTATTTATATTGCATCACATGTAGGTAAAATTTATTACTCTGAATAATTATATATTGTTTTCTTTATGAATTTATTAACGAAATATTATTTAATTTCACAAAATTGATTACTCTGAATAATTATTTATTGTTCATGGTAAAATGCAATTGAAATCTGTGCTTTTTTTTTATCTGTTTCAGCAACAATAAAGAACAAATTGGTGTTGGAACTTTGATGTGTTTTTCAATTTTGTCTTTCGGCACAGTATGATCCTTTTATAAATTTATAGTAAGCGATGATGAACTGCATGATGAACCACTTCTGTCACTCTCTTATACAATTTGTTCTTTTTTTTAAGTCTACTATAGTTTTGATCTTCTACATCTCTTTGGCATGACTCATGGATTGGCTCTGCTTATCTCAATAATGCCTTTGTGAATTCGTTTGCTTTAGCTTAGGACAAGCGTAGCAGAATTGCATGTATGGTGAATTGGAGTAGCAATTCAAAGTGGTGGAAACTTAAGTGAAGAAGACTATTACTGTCTAGGGAATCAATTCAAGTGATCTGACTTTTGATTTCACCAGTCCATCTGAATGAAGAAAAAAGAGATCTTCTGGTTTGGAGATATGATAGCAAAGGACTTTTCCCAGTTAAGGCCTGCAATTATCTCATGAATTCTGTTATGCTCTTTTTTTTGGTTAAATCTAGCACCTCTAAAGTTGAAGCATCCACATGGTTGACAGCGTTAGATAGACTAAGCACTAGAGACGTTTTTGTTCACAGAGGAAATCTTTGCTGTCGTGGAGAATTGTTTCCATTTTGAAGTCTTCATAATGAGACATTATCTCATGTGATGCTTCGTTGCCGTGGAATGTGGTTGCTTTGGGATTGAATTATGAGTAGGTGGGGGTGTGGTTTGGATTATGCGATATTTAGTTGATGAGTTGTTTCTTGGAATGGAAGTTTTTGTTACTGGACAAATGCAAAGAAGCCAACCCACGGGTCATGCCAGAAAGATGTTAGGTTTAGTCTCCTGAGGAGCTAAGTTCATATCAGGGTATAAAGCTAGAAAATGTGGCTTTTTGTGTTAGTATTATATTTGAGCAGATGCAGTTGCAAGAAGTCAATGATGAAGAATTGAGCTTAACATGAGAGTTATTTGTCCAAAATGTTAAGTGTTTTGGCTCAACTGATAACATCCCGTGGGTCAAGTTCAGAAAAAAAGTTAAATTTTAGTATTGGCTTTTGACATATTGGGTTTACTACTCTTTCAAGTACTCGGGGTACCCGGGAACAAGAAATATGGGAACTTCTAGGACATAGAGGAAAAAAAATATATAGTTCAGTTTTTAACCAATTAAATATGGAATGATGAAATTAGGTTAAAAATTG
>NW_011502877.1:0-8825 GCF_000495115.2 Populus euphratica | reverse complement strand
AAAAAAAAATACAACATTAACAAGTGCCCTTCATGTTTGCAGAAATGGCTCCACCAAACAGTCAAATGGTTAAGGAGGGAAGAAGCAGTAAGCTTTTCAATTAATTCCCCCATGGGGATATCTTATGTGATCCCTGCTATGCATAAACTCTTGCTCGAGAGGGATTTCACGAGATAAAATTGAAATGCAGATTTGGGTTCGGGTTATAAGAGTGGCGACTAGTTTTTTTTTTAATTTAATGGAAAATTTACAATATTTAATATAAGGGGTTAAAACTGTAATTTTTCTAAATTATACTGTTAAATGAAAAAATAACCTAACTGCACATATTTCAAATTTTATTGCATGTACGGGTTTAAATTTTATTAAAAGATAATTAAATTTTATTTTGATAATTAAAAGAGTCTCGTTATAATTTTTATTTTAAAGAATATAAATTAACTTAGAAATTATGGCCGAGATAACTTTATTGTAAATTTTTAGTTTGATCCCTTTAATTAAACAAGTTTTTATTGTTTATATTTTGTTAAATATTTCAATGTATGGAGGTAAGATCAAATTAATGTTTTATAGATATTTTTAAGATTTTTGAATAATGTAATAATGTTAAAAATATTAAAAGAATATTACATATGAATCATTAAACAGGCACTAGGCTAGAAAAATAATAAAGAAGTGAAATAAACTATATATATAAGAATTTTGTTGTATTTTTCTGTCATGACCCGTAGCCCATAGAGGGTTGGAAAATGGAAGTCGGAATTGGAAAGTCAAATTCAACGATCGTAGATGTCTCCTGCCATGTGACATGTTTTATGATAATATCGTTTCGTCACGGATATTTTCTTGTTCAGCAAAAATAATATATATATATATATAAAAAATTCTGAATAAAAAAAACAAATTTATCCATACATAACTATATTTTTTTATATGCTGCTTGGATTAACAAGTCAGTTTAGGCTACTAACTTATTTTGTTAAGTTACATGCCACTAGATTATTTTTGTGTTTGGAGTAAACGACATGTTTCTTGTCTTAATTTGTTTTAAAAATTTTACTCATAACTTGTTATCTAAATTGCTCAACTCTAATTATTATGGTAGTTATAAAAATAGATTGATGGTTTTTTAAATCTAAAAACTGATTTTTTTACTCAAAATATATATAAAACATCATAATTTACTTTGAAAAACTCATTTATTACATTAAAAAAACTACAAAAAACAAACTTTCATACAACCCGATATAAACCCAAGATAAATTTTTTTATCAAGATCATGTATGTTTTCTTAATAATTTCATGGTAAATAAATCCCTATGCGAGCTCCCCATGTCAAAATAAATAATTTAACATCAATTTCAATATTTATGGTGTTGTAAATATAAATTTTATTTTTCTAACTCTAGCTTCCAGTGATTTTCTTTCATCATTTCCACACAATGAACCAAAAGAAAACAAAATTAAAGTTTTTGATAAAAATATTTTTTTCTCTTTGATTTTAAAAACTAAAGGGACCAATATTAATAATTTATAAAATATATGGATTACAATAAATATTTTACCCAGGTTTTTTAAAGTCACTAATTCCCTACATGTTTTTTAGTTCAGTCTCTTGTCTTTTAATTTTACTCTTAATAAATTGATTTATAATTTAATTAAAAAAAAGCCAAATTAAAAAAAAAATAAATTGATTTATAATTTAATTAAAAAAAAATTAACATTGTGAATATTCTATCCATAATGTCATGTAAAAAGATTTACAGTGCATTTTACAGAGTAAATCTCCCATACTATTTAGTTTTCTAATTAATTTTATTTTTATTCATATTCATTGAATCAATTATTTATTAATCACTCATCACTCAATTTTATATGAAATTCTTATATCTGTTTCATGTGTTTATTAAATATTTTACACAATTACTAAAAACACCAAGTCCCGTAGATCAATTCAAAGCCTGGTTAGCTCATAATTAAATCAAGCTAGTAGGGTTGACCTCTACATTAGATTTAATAATCATGAAGCAATAAGCAATTGAGACAACATTGCTTATTGAGACAGCATTTCAACCTGACTTAGGACAAAGTAATTTTACACCAATTTCAAGATTTAATAATTTAGGGGATTATCTCTAAATTGGTGTTCTTGGAAAATTAATTTTTTTTAAAGTAAGTTTTTTTTGTCCCTCCCCTGATTTTTATCCTATAATAAATATCAATTAATTTTTTATTTTTATATTTCAATCATTACTAATAATTCAATTATTTTTTAATACACCAAACGTTATCAAAAACCAAATCTTACCTCCTTAAAAAATTACTATTAGATTACATTTAGTACAAGGGTTAATTATTTTTCTTACATCCTTAAAAATCGTCATAAACATTTAGTACTAAGTACCTCCAAATTGGTGCTTTTAGAGGGTGAATTTTACCCTCCAAGCAATATTTTTATTTTTAATTCCTTTTCTTTATTTTTTTAAATAACAACAAGTTATTTTAATAGTTTCTTATCCATCATTACTAATAATATAACTGCTATCTCTCCATTAACATTCAACATTTCAATTTACAAATACTCTAGACATCATTAAAATTTTCAAAGACAACTTCAACATTTTTCAAAATTATTCCTGCACTAATTAACGATGCAATAATTCAGCTCTGTTTTTTAACCAAAAATATTTATAGTGTTCAGAAAATAACAAATGATATTATATTAGTTATTTTCTTTTTAAAAAATAAACAAATATAAGTAAGAGAAATAAAATTTACATGCTAGGATGATGAGATAATATAATTTCTCTTTTCTGCTTTTATATATATATATATATATATATTCTTTAATAGGTCATATAACATTTAATAGGATGGTAGCAGTTACTCATAAATATTATGAATTTTTTTAATCTAATATTAAATTTAATTAACTTGGTTAAACTCATATTTTATTATGAGTTAATTTAGGACTCAATCAACTTAATCAAAATATAGTTTAACTTTTTTATTTAATATATATATATATATATTATTTTAAAAAATAGGGTTGTTTTATTTCATCTGGGTGAACTCTTACCCGGACTATTATTAAAAATAATTTTATCAACTGTGAAAATAAAAGAAAAGAAAAAAATACCCAAATGCCAAAACGTGGTGTCGCCGTCACCTTCCCTGTCAGTCAAATCTCGCACTAGCTCAAAATCTCTGTTGTTTTTACTAGTTTAAATACTCCTACCCCGCTAGTAGCCATTCTTAAAAAATCCAGCTCAAAAACAGCACACAGCCACGCCCCCACCCCTGTTTACTCTTTTCACGGCCATCTCCTCTCTCTCCACACATTACTACACAAAACCCATTACTGCCCATAACCTTAAATATTTTTTATTTTATTTGAGAAAAAATGCTGCTCTCTCTAGATCCTCTTGCTCCTCTCTGATTCCAGGAAGATAACTCACAGGATAGAAGTTTTTTTTTTTAAAAAAAAAGATTTGGACAAAATGGGTGTTTTGAGTGAGTCATGGTGTTTTTGCAAAGGAGTAGGCAAGTCTGAGAAATTGAAGGCTGCCCTTTTTACTGGCAAGGGTCCTGCAATTGCCAGGATATCCGCCACCGCCAATGGGATCCCCGGCACTGGATTCCTGATCCACCGGAATCTTCTTTTGACTGCTCATGTTAACATTCCCTCTATCGCTGCTGCTGAAGGTTGCGAGATCCGCCTCCAAAATGGTGTCGCTGCCACTCTAGTCCCTCACAGGCCTGTCCCTTTTCTTTTCAAATAATTATTTGACTGTTCCTTGCTTCTTTCTGGGTTTTCTTTGGTTGAATCGGAAATGTGGAACCACTGATAGAAAGTTGAGTGCTGGATCTCATTGAGAATCTTTGCTTCTTCTACATGAGCCAATGCAAAGTGAAGATTTATATCTTTTAGTATACATTTTCCCATGTTCTAGTTTACATTTTCCCTCAAATAAGGAAAAAGATTCTTTAGTTCTGGAGGTTATGTTCCAGATAGTATCGATTTCTGCACTGTCAGACTAACAGTGTATTGCGCATAACTGTGTTTTGATGTTTCCTGTGAACCCAGGGTTGGCCCAGTGGTTAAGGAGATTTGCTCCGTTTCCAGGTTTCCTAGGTTTAATTCTTTTCTTGGGCCAGCATATAGGGAAATTTATTAAATTCCTCTGAATGCACGAAGCTGATGTGGAGATTGCATCCTTAAGATCGCTTGAGAAGGGAGTTAGTCTCGGTTGACAAGCAAGTCGGTCTGAGAATACCTTTTATTGTCGAACCAAAAACTGTGTTTTCTTTTGTTTTTCGAGGCGAAGTAAACTGTTCCGTAGCATTTCATTATGAGATGTCCATTTGAAATTGCAGCTTTGTTTGCCCTCCATCCCAAAACAAAATTATGCTTTTGTTGGAGATGCGGATGGAAAATTCTTTTATGACGGTTTTTGTGGTGGGTTACAGCTAAAAAATTAGGGATTTAGATTTTCTAGATTGAATGCATTTGTTTTTGTTGTGATTTAAGGAGAAATGATGGCTGTTTGGCTCCAGGCATCAAAGTTTCTGGTTGCTGGAATTTCTGAGCAGCAAGAAAAACAATCCAATTATGTGATATAGTGATTATAGGGTGCTAGCATCGAGAGGGTTTTGTGGGAGGTTTTAAGGTTTGTAGAATGTCCAACAATGCCATATAGTGAATTAGCAGTTGCAACAGGTGGAAATGTCCGAGAAACCCTAGAGGAAGAGTAAGTACATCTCTAAGAAGCTCTCCATAGAATCCAATAAAAACACTGCCTGCATCAGTGTCACTGCTACAAATGCATTTTTGCCCCTGCTACCACTGCCAGGTTACCTAAATTGTCATCTTTATGACCATCGTGAATGTTCGTAACCTGCAGTGCTTCAGCTGCTAGTTTTTAGATCAGGTTGAGAATATTGAAGGCATGCATATTTAGATTTTTATAGTTTGATGACTGGATCTTTACAATTGGATGGATTAATCAGAGAGGAATTAAAGGATGTTCTTGGGTTGAATTGAATACAAACACAAACTATCCACATTGATTTTCTATTTGGTAGAAGCTAGCTCTTTGACAGAATATTTGGCCTCCATTTATGAATGAGATTGATGTTCTATTTACGTAATTGTATTATCTTCACCAAGAACCATGGTTACTGGTAATCAGTGTGGAAGGATTTCTGGTTATCCTTATCCTTTCTACAACAACCAGCAGTTATGTTTTGACATTATTGACCTGCTAACTAGGAACAGGAAATTACTTCTCTTTGTAACTAAAGCAATAATACTGCCATAGTGCTAGGCTAATTGAAAAGAAGGTTGTGGACTTTAATTTTGAATAGCTGAATGGTTTAAGGCAGACAGACATTATGAATTTTCTCACGGGAATTGCTTGGTTGCAGGTTTTTCATTACCACCTCTGTTCTAGATCTAACTATAGTGGGTTTGGATTCTGTGGATGGAGAATCAAATGCCCAAGGGCAGCAGCCACACTACTTGAAGACCTGTTCAAAACCAAATCTGGATTTGGGAAGTGCTGTTTACTTTTTAGGCCATACAGATAGTGAAGAACTGACAGTTGGTGAAGGAAAGGTGGTCATTGCCACGGACAATCTCATAAAACTGTCAACTGATGGAGTAGCATGGAACCCTGGATCTGCTGGATTTGATGCACAAGGTAATCTTGCATTCATGATCTGTGATCCCATGAAACTTGCGACATCTCCAAATACTAAATCTTCTTCAACTTCATCATCATCCTCATCATCATGGAAGAAGGATTCTCCCATGCAATTTGGTATTCCCGTACCCATTATTTGTGATTGGTTGAACCAGCATTGGGAAGGCAGCCTTGATGAACTTACCAAGCCCAAATTACCGATAATTAGATTGATGTCCACAGGACAGAAAAGTGAGCATTCTTGTGCTTCCTTCACACTCCGGCAGGTTTTTAAGTCGGCAGAAGCTGATAACGATGGCACCCCATCATCTAATACAGTCTCAAAAGGTAAAGATCAACCAAATCCAGGTTGTTCTGTCACAGAAAATACTGTCAAGGAAGGAATCCAAACAACTGATTCACATGGTGCCCACGTTCAAGGAATTCCAACCCCAGAAATATATGAATCACCTAAGCTGACTGCTGGCCCTCTTAGGAAAAAGGAAAGCGCCCAAATACAGCTTTTGGATATTAATTTCCCTCCTAGGGTGACCAAAACTACAGTTCAACCACATCCAGACATACAGCTGCTGCCAAACTCCGATGAGAATTCTGTCAAGGAAATGCCTTCACAGACTCCACTGAGTGAAGATCAAATCAAGTACAAGGGACTTGCTATTCCTGAAGGGGATGCTGACATTGCCTCAACAGGTTCTGTGAATGGAGCCCACAGTGAGGTCCATTCTAGTTCTTCTCCAGTGGGGGTTTCAGAGATGTATAATGGATACAGCAGTGAGGGAGAAACAACTATGTACTCTGCAGAAACTGCTGAAAGTCGAAACTATACAAGCCCAAGAGAGGGGAAGTTTCAGCAAGTTGGCCGGAGCCACAGTTGTGTCAGTTATAATAGATGGGGAACTGCCCAAAGGAACCAGGTGGCCCGAAGGGCAATGTTAGAACAGCAGAGAAGCTTCATCCATGGAAGGAAAATGCATTCACAAGGGGCAACTTCTCAAAGGAGTAATGACTACTTTAGCCCAACTGTGTCTTCTATAATGAAGAAGCGAAACAACTCAGAGCAGCCAACAAGACCGAAGCAAAGCGCGGTTCACTCCTCTCCGAGATGGATGTTCTGATTAGTTCTTGATTATTTAATACCAAATGAGATTGGCAACAGAAACATGGTCTTTATGCTATTTCGATTTATGTCCACTCCATTTTGTATACTGCAACTAATTTGTTGTGACCTTGTGTAGACCAATCAATGGAAGATAAATAAGAAAATTCGACCAAAGAAAAAAGTGCAGCAATCATCATTCATCGAAAACCGTTTGACCCTCCAAATGTAACATTATTCTAAGGACACCCATGCCAGTCTCCCCGAAGAGCAAGAGGCTCGGTGACTGTTGCTATCAACAGTGACTGGCCTGCTCAGAGGAGGTTCTGCTTCAGGCCCTGATGCAACAAGCGCTACATTAGGTTTTTCTTTTCTTCTGGGATCTTTTTGGTTAAGGAGAACCTGAGCAAGATTTACTGTAACTATGTAGTAACAGCGAAATAAGAAATAGAGTAACAATAAAAATATAGACATTTTCAGGGATTTAAATGGTTACTTCATAGAAAGAGAAGGGTGGGAAAATCAAGCTGATGGAAACTCTGTCCAACCACTTATATTGCCATTTTTATCTGAAGTCTAGCAGGATGGACCCAGGTTGCACCTTTAGGCTTTAGCTCTTTTCCCAAGTTGTAGCAGTCACAAGCTGGTTTTTAGACCGTGGCAGCCTGGAGCCCCAGTGTAATTGGTCTCAATAAAGAAGGAACTCTTGGCTTTGGGAGGAGGTTCTCTTGCTTACAGGCCCCCAAAAAAAGTCTGGTGAAATATGAAATTTGATGTGGGAAATTCTTTGAATTGGCATATGAGGTGGAGATGACGATACGTAGGTGTCAGTGTTATTAATGCTTTTCTAGTTTTATGAATTTTTTTAACTAAAACTTAAAAAATATGATGTTATTGTTTAATAAAATAAATAAAAATATATATAACCGATGAATCATAGAAATAGAAGTTAACATTGATTAAAAACTAAAACCGAGCGTTGATTTTTATTATAAGAAACAAAAAATAGATATAAATACAAGTATTTGATAATATGATTTGAGATACTATTTGAAATATATTTTTATTTAATTATATGAAAATTAAAATATATATTGTATGAAAGGAAATGATTAAAATTCTAGATAAAAAAAAATGCTCAAAATTTTCCTCTCATTCATGTATTTTTTTAATTCCGAGAATAACATGTTTTTTTATTAGTAGCATGATTTATTAAATAAAAAATAACGGTAATTAAAAAATATTCTTCAGCATTCTAATGAATTGAATGAAACAGCAACAAGCTGATCTTTTTAATAATAATTAAAAAACACCCTTTCCTTGTCCATGTATTTCATTTCTGGTTAGAAGCATTGTTTTTAAAATGAAAATTTATTATGATCATGTTTTAATATTTAAAAAAAGGATGAATAGATCATTTTTAAATGAAAATTTATTATGATTATGAAAGTAAATTCTAATAAAAAAGTAAATTTATTGTGTAAGTGAATAGAAAAAAATTATCACAATAACTCAAGAAAAAACTATTTAAAAGGATGAAATTAAATAAAAAAAAATAATTCGAGTCAACCTTAATTAATTTGAGTAATGAGAAGCGAATTAAACAAAGCCCAATATACAACGAATTATGTTGAATGATGAAATTGATCAAAAAAATAATTAACAAAAAAATAAAAAATAATTAACAAAATAAAGTTGAAAAATAAGAAATCAGAGAGTGGCATAAGTTTTTTAATTGAAGGGTAAATTGAAATGAGAAATAACTTAAATAAAAAGAAAAAAATCAAAAAACTAAAAATTAAATTTAAAACTAAAAATACTTTTTAAAATAATAATATACCATAAATTTAGATTAAATGATGAAATTAAAAATTAAAAATACTTTTAAAAAAGGGTTAAAAAAAAATAAAAAAAAATGACTAGATTGAAAGAAATAAAACATGATAAATTAAAATTGAAAGACTAAATCAAAAATAAAAAAACTTATATAGAAAAATTAAGAAATAAAATTTAAAATTTAAAAT
>NW_011501163.1:49457-55656 GCF_000495115.2 Populus euphratica | reverse complement strand
TAATGGGTGTGGGGTAGGTTAGGATGCCTAGAAGTACCCTAGTTTGATATTTTCCCTTTCAAGCACATCTAATTGATAAAGGATCAAAAGTCTTTGTTTTATGGGTTGCATGGAGATCCATTCGGGTTTATGCCTTTATTGGTGATGATCGTTAAAGGTTGGTTGTCTATTGCATATAAAATTCTTGTCCACTATAGTATACAATGTGGGCTCCTTATAAGGTCTACATGTAGTGTTTTCTAGCTTGACTAATTAGTTGCTCACCCTAAGGCACTAAGCTGACTAAACCTTTGTGCTTGGGTGGCATGTTTATTTGGTCTTAATGAACAACCTTTAGGTTGTTAAGCACACTTGGGATAATGCCATTAACTACTAGATCTTTTCATTGATAACTATTTAGAGCAGATATCCAAATGGGTTGATGAGATCCTTATACAAGTGAACTGGATTATGTGTACGTATGAGAAGAGTACAAAAGATATGCAAAGTGAGTGACTGGAATTCAAAATTGCATGTCAGAATGTGCATGGAGTGTTTATGTCTGGAAGTGCACAAGTCATTTAAAAGACACATGAGAGCATGTTTCGTGTTTGTGAGCACATGGAGACATGTGATCAAGAACCAAAAATCATCACTCGAGGATACATTAGAAAAAGTGCTTATCGGATTAATTATAAGGTTAAAAAAACAAGATATTTAATAGACTCATTCAAGATATTGATGCCAAGATAAGTTTCAAAACTTTAACAATAAATAATTAAATTTTAATTAATTTCATCCATACAAAAGAAGGGGGACTCAGTCATTTAGCACCACTAGGCTGCAGTAGTGACAAAGTCAGCAGATATAGTATTATTTTGGCAAGGAATCTTAATTTATCAAGGACTCATAGTTAGCAGTTGATTCTTTATTTGTTAAGGAAATATAAATGGTAGCTTCTGGGAGTTCTAATTATTTAATAAATGTTTTTGTGTTTTACAAGGATACAAAGGGCGGCAACAATTTTAATTTCGAGGCAAGGTTAACAATAACATAACTTATTTATACAAGCATAATTATTTCAATAACTCTTTTAGGAACTCAGTAGCATACTATTTTAAATTAGATTTGAATTTTTTTATATTTATTTTACAAACTTTGATGTATTAATTTTAATTAGGTTTTACTTACATCCTATTATTTCATTAAGATTATTTATTTTGTGAACTATTAATACCTTTTTTGAGAGGGGACAAAAAAAGACACTGTATTTTTTAGAAATAATATTGTATGTGTGAGGTTTTGCTCATGTTTTTGGTTATTCATTGAACTCATTAAGAATTATCAAAGATTAATTATCTTTGTAGCGTTCATCCTTATGCTTTCAGTTCTTGATTTGTTATAATTAAATGATTGGGGTCTTTCATGCAATAATTTTGGTTTCTTACTTTAAGTAATCATTGGGTTGAGTTTTCTATTAATATAGTTCTAGTTTTTTTAGGTTATTTATATTTTGTTTGTGAGCTCAAGGGTTCTTACCTCATTTGGAAGCACATGTAAGCTTGTGTTTGGTTTTTAGTAAAGTGTGTAGACATTTAGGAGAACCATATAAAAAGTATGATGTATGTGTCTAGTGTCTATAATCATGTATGAATGTGTCTTAGTTTAGAAGCATGTGTAGATGCCTATCTATCATTTAGGATTTGAGCTATAAAAGGTCCCTTTTCTTTTCCTCTCTTCTATCCTTCCCTCCTCACATATTTTTGTTGCACTCCTTTTCTTTTAATGTTGAGTTTTGACATTTTCTTTTGCAGTTTTTGGTGAATAGCAAGGATAAAGTTCTATCTAGACTTGAAGCCATCTTAAAAGCAGTGAGTCAAAAATTCCTAGGGCTTACAACTCCTATATCCTGGCACTTAGATAAAGAAACAACTTGCTCCTACTAAGTAGGATTTGTTCTACTATCGACTAGCCTATACCAATACCACTAGGCATTGAATATCTATAGAAGATGATATAATCCCTTTTCTTTTCTAGGTCTAATGTTAAGGCGTACTTAAACAAGCCATTGTTTAATTGTTAGGTCAATTAGCCCAATTCCTTCCTAATATGGGAAAATTGGAGAATTCCTTTGATTCCTAGATTTAGGAAAGATATAAACTTTCCATATTTATAAGTCATCTTTCTTTAGTTATTTTTACTTTTACTTCTTACAAGGTTTTTTTTTTATATATCGTATTTGTTTGTGTTATAGCTTATCTAGATTCAATTCCATAATATTAAAAGATATGAGGTGGAAAAAAAGGGGTGCGACCATTGATTAATACTTAAAAGTGCATTTTTATCAATATTTTATATTATTATTTTATAATGTTGAGCATGTTTTATAATATCATATCTAATAATATAAGATACCTTTAATTTATAGTAAATATTCATCTTAAATGTAGATCTATCACACAAATTAAGGGATTGATTAATGAATTTAACTACTTAAATTAAAAAGACAAAGAAAGGGCTAAGGTTAGAAAAGAGTTGCTGGTTCAGTCTAAATTGAAACACTATTCAGTCACTGGGTCATATCTAGAGCTATAGATCTTGGATTTAAGTTTGGTTTATGTAACTAGAAAGCTAAGATATAGGCTTAAAACATTTATGCGGAGTCCAAGACTCAATTCTGCTGTTTGAAAGTCCAAATCTTAGCATCAAAAGAGAAGTTTGAATCTATCCTATAGCCCAAATACTGTTAAGTGTTCAATCCATATCTCGAGTTCTAGAAGTCTAAATGCACTGATTTTTTTTATTGGAAAGCTGAGACAATTTCTAACTTTCATATGGACAAGCTATTCAAATTCTAATGTTAGCAATGATATTTTATTAAGATAAGAAGATAAGGATTGTCACCAAGTCAAGATGTGGTCACTCACTCAACAATTAGTCATCAAATCAATAGTTTTAAATTTTGGCCTATAAAAAGAGATATTTGCCATGCATTTAGACATCTTGGTTAAAGTATCAATAACTCATTAACTAAAACATGTTTTATAATAACAAGTTTGATACCATAAGATACCTTTAATTTATGGTAAATATTCATCTTAAATGCAGACTTATCATATAAATTAAAGGATTGATTGATGAGTTCAACTATTGAAATTGAGAAGACAAAGAGAGGGTGAAGTTTGAAAAAGAGATGCTAATTCAGTCAAAACTGAAATACTGTTCGGTAATTGGATTATAAATGGAGTCGCAGAACTTAGATTTATGTCTGCTTTATATGGATGGAAAGCTAAGATATAGGTTTAAAACCTTCATTGGAAGGTAAGACTCAATTCTACTATTTGGAAGTCCAAATCTTAGGAACAACGTAGCAATCTGAATCTGTCTCGTAGCCTATACACTGTTCAGTGTTCAGCCTATATCTTGAGTTATAAAAGTCCAAATGACATCAATTTTTTTTTTCTTGAAAGCTGAAATAATTTTTTAGAACTTTCATGGTAAGGTTTGTTCAAATTCTGATGTTATCAATTATGTTTTGTTTAGACAAGAAGATAAGAATTATCACCAAGTCAAAATGTAACCACCCACTTAACAATTAGTTATCAGGTCAACAGTTCTCAATTTTTTCCTACAAAAAGAGGCATTTGACATGGATTTAGACGTCTTAGTTTTCAGATCAAGATCATGTTCTTGCTCTTTCTCTTTATCTTTTTGTAATGTTTAAGTTTTGCTTTCATTAATCTCTTATTTATGCTTTTCATTTCCTTTCCTTTACATAGTTAAATTTTATCTTATTTATGTTTTTATTTTGTTTGTTTATGTTTTTCTTTTTTCATTATGTTTAGTTAAGTTTATTATGTGAAGGTGAAAAGGTTACACTAATGGTGAAGAATAAGTATAGTGTAAACTCAACATGATATTAGTCTTTTTCGACTAAGATAACTAATGTAATCATTTTAACAATTTATAATCTGATTGGAACCTCTTTTGTGTGTGGTTTCTAGTTGAATAATACAAATTTATACTATACTTGTTTGAAATACCATTAGTGGATCCTCTAACCTTGATAATTGTTTTTATCATTATTTAATCCTTATGTTAATATCACATCTCAAAGCTCTCATTACTACTACTACCACCACCAGTATTGTTATTACTATTACTATTACTATTACTATTACTATTGTTATTGTTGTTGTTGTTGTTGTTTATAATTTATATAATGAACTTCCATGTGGTTTGACCTCGGCCTTACTAGGTTATTTATTACTTTGACACTCCTGTAGTTGGGAGAAGATATCAATCTTTTGATCGTGTCAAGTTTTTAGCACCGTTGTCGAGGAGGTAAATTCTTGTACAAATTATAGTATTTATTTTATTTTCTCTTTTTATTTTTCTTGTATCTAACTTTATTTTTTTTTAATTTTGTTTCTTTTTTTTGTTTTCTTCTTACTTTTATTTTATTCCTACACGTGTATAAGAGTATAATCATATATATTAAGTGGTAGACTTTGTATGGTATACTCATCATTTTAAGAAAATATAACGAAAGAAGATAACCAGTTGCTTCATAATGAGAATAATGAGAATAACCGTGTTAGAAAACTTAAAGACCATATGAATCCCACATGAACAAGTGCATCATCATGCATAATTTTCCCTCTAATACATCTCATTTTAATTTTAAGCCATATGTTATTCAATTTTTACCTTTTTTTCATGTCTTAGATTTAGAAAATTTATACTTGTATTTAAGGGAATTTGAGAAAGTCTATAACACCTATAATAACTTAAATTGTAGCATGAACACAATAAGATTAAATTGTTTTCCTTTTTCACTAAAAGATAAAGCTAAAATATAGTTACAAAATAGGAGACCAGGATCCATCCATGCTTGGGATGAAATGCAATAACATTTTTTAATGAAGTTTTTTTCCTTTCTCATGGAATAAACTCTTTCAAAAGATAAATCACCTTTCAGTCAAAAACCAGGAGAAACAGTTTACCAATATTGTGATAGATATCGAGACTTGCTTAATACTTGCCCTTATCATGGTTTTAAAACATGGAGATTAGTTTCATATTTTTATGAAGGGTTAACACTTAAAGATAAGCAAATAGAGAAATTGATGTGCAATGGAACTTTTAAAGATAAAGATCCTAATAAAGCAATGGAGTACCTAGACTTGCTAGCTGAAAATGTGTAAAATTAGGACACTATAGGCACTTATGAGGCACCAAGTAAAACCCAACTTCATACATCTAGTAGAGGTATGTATAACCTTAGGAAAAATCATTACCTCTAAGCCAAGTTTGCTTCTTTAGCTAGAAAAGTTGAGGCACTAGAGTTG
The DNA here is from genome assembly GCF_000495115.2 of Populus euphratica. Taxonomy (NCBI): domain Eukaryota; kingdom Viridiplantae; phylum Streptophyta; class Magnoliopsida; order Malpighiales; family Salicaceae; genus Populus; species Populus euphratica. The sequence goes on along the minus strand of NW_011501163.1, from coordinate 50,326 downwards.
AAAAGGAGTGGCCAATTAAAATCTGTTCAAGACATTGTTTGTCAAATCTGTGAAACAAATGAACATTCAATTAATGATTGTCTAACTTTTTCTTCTTTTAGGGAATGCCTTCATAAACAAGCCCATGTTTTAAATAGTTTTCATAGGCCCAATCATAACCCATACTCTCAAACATACAACCATGGTTGCGGAAATCACCTAAAATTTAGTTAGAAGAGTGATAATAATAATGCACAAACTTCACAACCAACATTTCAAACACACCATCATTTCCAAAATTCTCATGGATATGCACCTCCTTATGCTCCATCTCCTAGAATAAATCTTGAGAAAACATAACATATATTCATGGAAAAGCAAGAGGCAATCAACACTCAAATTGCTCAAACCATGGCAGATCTAAAGATGCTATTGTAAAATTCACATCTGCTCTCCGTTTTCAAGAGAAAGGTAAGTTTCCATCTCAACCACAACAAAACTCCTAAGGGCAATACAATGCAAATGCTAGTTCTGGAAGCCAATATATAGATCAAGTCAAATCAGTCACTACTCTTCGTAGTGGTAAGGTTATTGAAAATCTTACTCTCAAACCTTGTGAGAATGATGATGAGTCAATCTCTGGGGGTAAGGAAAGGGTAGAATCTGAATATTGCAAAGAAAAGACTAATTCTTAGCCAACACTTCTATTTTCTCATGTCATAACCAAACAAAGAAAAGTCAATCATAGCTTTGAAATCTCTAAAACTTTCAAACAGGTAAGGATCAATACACATTTGTTGGATGCTATTAAACAAGTTCCTTTTTATGCTAAATTTTTCAAAGATCTGTGCACTGTGAAGAGAAAACTGAATGTGAAAAAGAAAGTCTTT
>NW_011501163.1:47796-49332 GCF_000495115.2 Populus euphratica | reverse complement strand
TTACTTGATCTTGGAGCTAGTGTGAATTTACTTCCATATTCAGTTTTTCAAAGTCTCAATCTAGGTGAGTTTAAACCAACTTCTATAACTCTCACACTTGCTAATAAATCTGTAAAAGTGCTTAGAGAAATAGTTGAGGATGTGTTAGTACAAGTTGATAAATTCATTTATCTTGTGGATTTTATTGCCTTGGACACACAACCTCTTGAAGCATGTAATTCATTTCCTGTTATTTCAAGACGTCTATTTCTTACAACTTCTAATGCATTGATTAATTGTAAGAATAGACTAATGAAGTTATCATCTAGAAATATAACATTGGAGAGTAATATTTTCAACATTTGTAAGCAACTTGGAGATGATAGTGATTTACAAGAAGTAGATCTTATTGAAGAATTAGTTTATGATCAATTTGAATCTACCTTGAGTAAAACTGAGTTTGATGAATCTGAAAATTGCAAATGATTTATTCTTATGAAGAAATCAAAGACAAGAAAGGCACTGATAATGTTGTCGCACATCATTTGTCAAAATTGACAATAGATTCGACACCTAACATCTCACAAGTTGATGATTACTTTCTTGATGAATCCTTACTTTCTCTTAGTCCAATGTCTTGGTTTGCTAATTTTATCAATTTTCTTATAACAGGGGATTTGTTAACTTATTGAGGTACCCAAGATAAAAAAACAAATTTGAACGAAGTGAAGAATTTTTATTTACTTATTAAAAAATTATCTTGATCAAATATTTCAAAGATGCATTCCTAATAATGAGGTAAGTAATTTCATTAAATTTTATCATTTTATTACTAGTCCCTAGTAAATTCCACAAAGCAAGGTATTCATCATTCAGCTTCAATTAATCTATCCAGATAAATATACTCTTATTAAATTTATATATTTACTTAATACCTCTTAAACAAGATATTAATAAACCTTTCTTTTATGTTCAATATATCAACACATAGTTATGGGGCTTTACTTGGAAGAAAACAAAATTTTTGTTTCAAAGACCAACTTTTAACTTCCTTAGGTTGAGATTTTTTTCTTCTTTTTTTTTTAAAAAATATATATACATGTAACTTAAAACACAATGCATCTTTAACCCATGTAATGAGCTTTCGACTAGTGACTCCTAAAGTAGTTGGTCTTAGGGTATTAGGTGTTGAGACACCTCTACGAGTTTAGTAACTCGGGATGTCGATACTGATACGTAGATAGTGCAATATTTGTTTTTCTTAAACTTTTCTCCTCAACCCATGTAACAAATGTTGGTCCAATAGCTCCCAAGTGAGTGGACTTTAGGGTATTAGGTATTAAAACACCCCTTCAGGCTTAATTTCTTAGGTTAGGGAGGCTATGAAACCAAACTTATCTACATTTTTATTATCATCATTTTTTTTGCTCTTTTTTTTGTTTTTTTGTTTTTCTTTCAAATTATATACTATCATTTTTCCTTAGTTGTTACCTTTAATGAAAGAACATAAATAATGTAATAATCTAATGGGCAACCCACAATCATATGTTAAAGTGT
>NW_011501163.1:13480-15955 GCF_000495115.2 Populus euphratica | reverse complement strand
AAGTCATCAATCAATCTTTTCATTTATGTGATAGGCCTGCATTAAAAATAGACATTTACCACAAATTATAGGTATCTTATATTATTAGATATATTATTATAAAACATGTTTTAGTTAAGGAGTTATTGATACTTCAAGTGCAAAATGATGATACAAAACCTTGATAAAAATACACTTTTAAGTATCAATCAGTCTGTTTCTTGCAACTTCTAATGTATTGATTAATTGTAGGAATGAACTAATGAAACTATTATTTGGAAACATGACATTGGAGATGAATACTTGGAGATGATAATGACTTACAAGAAGTAAATCATATTAAAGAATTAGTTTATGATCAACTTCATTCTACGTTGAGTAAAATTAAGTTGGATGAATCTTAAGACTTGCAAATGATTTATTCTTAGGAAAAAATTACGGATGAAAAAGGTATCGAAAATGTTGATAGGAATCTTTTATCAAGAGTAACAATAGATTTGACATCTGACATCACCTCAATCGATGATTACTTTCCTAACGGATCCTTACTTTCTCTTAGTTCAATGTCTTGGTTTGCTAAAAATATTAATTTTCTTGCTTTAGGAGATTTGCCAGCTCATTGGAGTACCTAAGACAAAAGAAAGATTTTACACAACGTGCAAGACTTTTATTTGGATGGCCCTTACTTATTCAAATATTATCCTAATCAAATATTTGAAAGATTCATTCCTGATAATGAGGCATGCAATGTCATTAAACTTTGTCATTTTAAAGCACATGGGAATCATTGCTAGTAAAAAAAGACAACTGCAAAAATCTTTTAAAATGAATTTTATTGGCCTACCATGTTCAAGGACTCACATGTATTCTACAAAGCTTGGGAAAATTGTCAAAAGTCAGGATTTGTTTCAAAACATAAGGAATGATTAGATAATCTTCTATGGAATTTTAAGACGTATCCTAGTGGATATGTGCATTATGAATTTCATGATTTATGACTCCATTTTCATAAAGAACATGCTCAACATAGTCTTAGGAATTTGACTAAAAAAGACCTTGTTTGCCAGTTTTTAAGAAAACTAGATGGGAAGCCTATCCCTGACCCATAGAGGGTGTTTAAGCCGTTCTTGGACGTAAAACCAAGGGAAGGTGTGAGCCACAATCATAACTACCTATGCATACACATGCTTTTTTAAAAAAAATAAAAAAATAAAAATAAAATCAATAAATAAATAGAGAGAGAGAGAAAGAGTATGAGACTCCAACTAGCCTACATATAGGTGGTATGATTGCATTTTCAAGTTCTCATCTATAAAATCTTCTTTTCCTTCCCTTCATTTCTACTCAACCCATACATTCAACAAATACAGAAGTGTGTAGAAATGGCAAGTTCCTCAAGTCATCAAATAAGAAATATCTGTGTTTTTGGTGGATCTAGAGGAAATAGAGTTTTTAGAATCAACAAATCATCTTGGATAAGTACTATTTGAGAGAAAGATTCATTTAATGTACGTGGGAGGTAGCCTTGGGTTAATGGGGAGAGTGTCATTATCTGCATTTTTAGGAGGTAGTCAAGTTATGGGGTTGTCCCTAAAGCTTTAGCACAAGGAAACATCATTGGAAAAACAATTGGAGAGGAACTACAGGTCTCCACAATGTCTCATTGAATGCATGCAATGTTTAAACATGATGATGCCTTCATTGCCTTACTAGGTGGTCTAGGCATATTGAAAGAGATCTTTCATATTACCTCTTGGGCCCAACTACATATTCACCATAAACCTACAGGTATGTTAAATGTTAACGGTTTTTATGATAAATTGTTGTTTTATCTTGATCATGCTATGGAACAAGAATTTCTAATATTTTCAGCACGACAAATCATAATCTCTGTTGCTACTGCTGAACAATTGATTGATCAATTACAATCTTTCACTCTTATAATTGATCCCTCCATGAGTCACATAAATTGGTCAACTAAGAAAAATCATCAAAAGTATAGATTCGATTTGAGCCTTTGTTTGTGAATCTTAGTGTCTTTTGGTTTTCTTAGTAGTATATTATTTTGTGTTGTATTGTTTCTTATATTTATTTAAGTGTGTTTCAAGTTTGTTAGTGTTCGGTGTTTCAGGTGATGTCTTCTATATTCTATCTTCCTAACTTAGAACATTGAAGACAATATCTCATTTTGATTGGGGGGAGAGGGTAGCAATTGATATTAAAAAAAATAAATAAATAATTATGTTTTTTATTTTATAAACCATTTGTAAATTGTTGTTACTAAGACGACAGAATAAGAAGGAATTTTATTGACTCCTGAGACATATCTTGGTAAACATTTCTCAATGGTTATTTGCAATATTCATAACAAGGTCTATCAAAAATACTTCTTGAAATATTCAGGTTTACAAACTCTCACATTGTTATCACTTAATTCTGCTTATATACTCATTTAACAAGTATTCTTAAACCTTCATTTTCACACACACACTTTAA
>NW_011501163.1:12892-13044 GCF_000495115.2 Populus euphratica | reverse complement strand
ATTTTCTAGAACTTTCATGTGGAGGTCTAGTTCAAATTTTAACATTATCAATGACATTTTATTCAGACAAGAGAAGATAAGGATTGTCACCAAGTCAAGAGATGACCACCCACTCATCAATTAGTCATCAAATCAATAGTTTTCAATTTTGG
>NW_011501163.1:12709-12801 GCF_000495115.2 Populus euphratica | reverse complement strand
TTTATAAAAAGAGGCATTTTCCATGAATTGAGACATCTTGGTTTCTAGATCAAGATCATGCTCTTGCTTTCTCTCTTTGTATTTTTGTAATG
>NW_011501163.1:9857-12397 GCF_000495115.2 Populus euphratica | reverse complement strand
CACTTTCATAGCACAAACCATATGGTATAACCGACACCTGTGCTATGAAAAGAACTTGAATTGTTATTAACATAAATTAAAATCATGAATACCTGACAACATTTACAAGTATTTGCATTATTCGAATAAGATAACTAATGTAATCATGTTAACAATTTATAATCTGATTGGAACCTCCTTTGTATGTGGTTTTCATTTGAATAAAAAGAGTTTATACTAAACTTGTTTGAAAACACCATTAGTGGATCCTCTAACCTCGATATTTATTTTTATCATTGTTTAATCCTTACATTGATCTTTCATCTCAAAGTTCATATAACCTTCTTTTTCTTCTTCTATTATTATTAGTACTATTACTACTACTACTACTACTATTTTTGTTGTTGTTGTTGTTGTTGTTGTTGTTGTTGTTGTTGTTGTTGTTGTTGTATTGCTGTTATTTATAATTTACACAATTAACCTTCCTATGGTTTAACCTCAGTCTTGCTGGATTATTTATTACTTCGATACTCTTGCACTTGGGAGAAGACATCAATCTTTTGCTTTTGTCATTCATCTCATCTTCTTTTTATTCCATGATCAAAATTGATTCTTTGTTATCATCAATGCAATGTTTCTTTTGTTATCCACAATCTCATTAGACTTCGTTTAGAATTTTTCTTATAACTCAAAAAATATGTCTGCAATGCTTTAAGGTTAAATGACATGTATGCATCTTTACCTTATTTGAAATATAGGTCCCCCTTCTTTTATGCTCCATCATCATAAGGTGCCTTTGTTTGCATTCCAAAGCCTTCTTTATTCTTTTGATGCATTGGCTCATTCATGTGCTAGCCATCCACTCAGCTATAAATGCAGTGCCCATCCTGGGCCGTATACAAGGATTATTGCTTTTGTTGTTTATCAAGCTTGACTCTGCCCCAAGAGTGGTGTTGTTTGATTCATCATTAAGAAGCTTAATTAATCATTCCTCTTCTGGATTCTCTTGAGAATTATTTTTTAATTGGATGTGTACCTCTTGCTAATACCTATCAAGAGGTTTTCTAGCGTCCACCTCATTTTAGATTGTAAATCAATCATGAACTTGCCTCCAATTGAAACATACCTTTCAAGTTTATGTTATCATTTACCTTTTTGGAAACGTCGAGTTATCTAGTTATGCATTTCATAGCTTAAGTAAAATGCTCTTTTGTTGAATGCTCAGTGTTCTTCTCAAGAGATTCCTCTAAGTTCATCTAATTAGATTATGAAAAGAAATGCATTGGAATTATAAATGATGTTCAATTTATCACTTATATTTATATGGTGATGTGCGCCTTTGAGCTACAAAACAGATGGTCCCACAACCAATCTTGGTGGAGGTCTTTTCTCCTTTCATTTTAATATAACTACATGATTAGTACTTAAAAGTGTATTTTTATCAAGATTTTATATCATCATTTTACACTTAAAGTATCAATAACTCCTTAACTAGAGCATGTTTTATATAGACAAGTCTGATAATATAAGATACCTTTAATTTATGGTAAATGCTCATTTTAAATGCAAGTATTTTCATAATTTAAAGGATTGATTGTTGTGATTAATTATTGGAAGTGAAAGGAAAGAGAAAAGGCTAAGCTTACGAAAGAGATGCCAATTCACTTCAAATTCGAATACTGTTCAGTCATCAGATCATATTTAGAGCTATAGTTCTTGGATTTTATATTAATTTATATGGATGGAAAGATAAGAAATAGGCCTACCACTTTCATGGGTATGGAAAGACCTAAATTTGTCATTTTCAAGTTCAAAGTTTGGCCATAAAAGAGAAGTTTGAATCTATCTTGCAATCCATCCCAAATACTACTCAGAGTTTTACCTATAAATAGAATTTTAGAAGTCCAAATTATTTAAAATTTGGTGAGTGAAAGGAAAAGACAATTTCCAACAACTTTCATGAAGAGGACTAGCTCAAATTCAGATGGTAGAAATGAGATATCATCCAGATAAGAGCATGAGGGTTATCCACCATGTCCACCAGCAGCATTGCTCAGTATTTTAGACATATCTCGAGTTGTAGTGCTTTAAATGATCTAACATTTGGTGGGTAGAAGGATAAGATAATTTTCAATAACTTTTATGAAGAACACTTTGCCAAATTCGGATTGCATCAATGTCAATTCAGCCAGCCAAAGTGCTTGAGTGATGCTATCCACCAAGTCCACTAATCAATAGTTGGCCACTATATCAATTATCAATTACCACATGAATAGTTCTGAATTTTAGCCTATAAAAGGAGGCATTTGTCATTTATTTGGGCATCTTTTTTCCTATATCAAGATCATGTTCTTGCTCTCTCTTTTTATATTTTTGTAATGTGTAAATTTTGCTTTCATTAATCTCTTGTTCATGCTTTTCATTTCCTTTACTATACTAAATTAACTTAAATCATATTTATGTTCTTGTATTGTTTCTTTAAGTTTTTCTTCTTCATAATGTCTAGCTAAGTTAATTATGTCAAGGTGAAAAGGTTTCACTAATGGTGTTAGGATAAGTAT
>NW_011501163.1:7006-9664 GCF_000495115.2 Populus euphratica | reverse complement strand
TTATTATGAGAGGAACTTGATTTGTTGTCAACATAAGTTAGCATCATGAATACTTGATAAAATTTATAAGTATGGTGTTATGTAAATAAGATGATTAATATGATCACGTTCATTATTAATAAAAAGTTTATATCTTATATATCTCTAATACTATTAGTGTTTCCTTTAACCTTGATATTTATGTTTATCATTATATAATCTTCACATTAATTTTACATCTCGAAGTCCTTTTTAACTCATCTTCACCACCACCATCATTGTTGTTGTTTTTATTATTGTTGTTCTTCTTCTTATTATTATTATTTATAATTTATATAGTTAACTTCCCTATGGTTCGATCCTGGTCTTGCCGGGTTATTTAATACTTTAACACTCCTACACTTGGGATAAGACATCAACTCTTTGATCATGTCACTACATAATAACATTTGTTAGGAATCATAGCCATGTTGCAAAGGATAACCCAATATGAAGATGTCCTTCAGATGCAGTGTTGCTCCTCAATTATTGCTGAAATTCACTAGATCATGGATTGTCTTTGTCCTTAGTTGATCTGAATATGTTTGTTCATTGATTCATCATTTGAACACTTTCTTTGCCCTCAATTGATCTGAATACTATTTGTTTTCCTTCTCAAGGTCCATTTTATTGTCCCAACCGCTCAACTTTCAAAGGGTGTCAAAAAGTGTTGATGTCTTTCTTGTTAAGGATTTTGCAAATTCGGTCAATGTTCTTCCTATTTGACAATCTTATTCTAGAATCAACTCTTATATTTTAAAAATCATGACTATTCAAGTTTAATTATTGAAATGAAAGAAGAGAGATGTCAATTTTGGAAATCAAGCTTCTTTGATAAAAAAACCAAACACACGCCATTCAAAATATACAGTTCTTTAATTGTCTTGTATTTTGAAAACAAAAATTGAATTGTTGTGAGATTAAAATTGCTTTTCCATGGTTTTTTTGTATCCATTTTAAACTCTAATTTCAGGTATATCTTTTGATGGTCTGTGATGAGGTGACCTTCTATAGATTTCAAGAAATAAGATGTTCAAGTCAAAACTTAAAGTTTTATCAGGAAAGATTGTTTCTTTTTCTTAGTACCAATTTTATCAGCATGCATAATAACCAGTAGCTTAATTCATGAAGTCACGACCTTTATGGAACAACTCTTCAAGTTTTAAGATTGTTAGTTATGGGTTAAGATTGTTTACTTGATTAAAAATGACTTTTTAAAGCATGTAATATAGGTTATGGTTCACGGTTATGAAAGAAAGGATTTTCACAAGCTCAAAAGGTATTTGAGGGTTTAAAAACCTAGGATCAACATCAATTATTCATCAATCTCTGTTTCTCTCATTGTCTTTATAGATAAAGTAACATATAACTTTGTTAATCTCAAAGATCAAAATTCTCTTAACATAGGTCATAATACATATCCAGCTTTATCTTTGATGAATAACCAATCAAACTTTTTGAAGACACTATAGGCTTTCTCCTAGATACACTAAAAGACATGAAACTTGATTTTTTTAGTGTTAAATTTTGGCATTTGCCGTGTCTTTCTTTGATTAAAACCTATTTTTCCCCTCTTAGAATTGATAGACATTCTCCTTCATTTACACACCTCTTTTACATAGCCTTCTTCAAAGTTTATTTGGATGGCCTTCAATATATAGTTTCTTTTCTTCTAGCCCTTTTCTCAATTATTAGACTTTTTTTCTAAGCCTTTCTTTTACCAATTGATTTTATCAGTGTCTTCAAAATATCTCTCATTTGCCCTTAGTATGGGGTGTGATCATGGTCAGGGTTTCTTTTGAAAAGAAAAATTTTATCAAGCTCAAAATGGGACTACAAGGGATATAACCTTTAAAAAGTGGAGTATCAAAGATGGTCTTTTCTTATTTCAAGCAAGGTTAGTTAGAATCGATAAATTTTGACCTTATCCAATATAATGATTTGGACTTGTAAGAATCATGATTCACGAGTTCATAACTATTGAATCCATTACATGTCATTATGTATACTGTTAAAACCTAGTTATATGATGTGTGGTTCAGTTCCAAGTATGAGTTCAAAATTGTTTAGTCACCTCATGTCATTACAACACATATTTAGTCATTTCTGAAATCAAAACACTTTTAATTTTTTAGAATTAATTAGCCTTAATTTTACGTGTTGGAGTTGGTAAAAACTTTTTTGTCAAAATATGCATTGAAATAAACATCTCATGCTTTCATAACAATAAAGAAACAAGGAAAAAACATGTTTTGTGTTAAAGTAATAAATAACCCAGCAAGACTGGGTTGAACCATAGGGAGGTTAATTATACAAATTATAAACGAAAATTATAAATAAGAACAACAACAATACTAATAGAAATAGTAGTAGTAGTAGTAGTAGTAGTAATAATAATAATAATAATAATAATAAAGAAAAAGAAGGAGAAGAAGAAGAAGAAGAAGATAAGAATTTCGAGATGGAATATTAATGTAACAATTAAACAATGATAATAACAAATATCAAGATTAGAAGATCCACTAATGATATGTCAAACAAGTATAGTATAAACTCTTATTATTCAATTGGAAACCACACACAAAGGAGGTTCTAATCAGATTATAGATTGTTAACATGATTACATTAGTCATCTTATTC
>NW_011501163.1:0-6461 GCF_000495115.2 Populus euphratica | reverse complement strand
CATTTACCACAACTTAAAGGTATCTTATATTATTAGATATCTTATTATAAAACATGCTTTAGTTAAGGAGTTATTGATACTTCAAGTGCAAAATGATGATATAAAACCTTGATAAAAATACACTTTTAAGTATCAATCATTTTGTTAAAGGATGAGATGTGATCCTAAAACAAAATGCTGAATGATAAAACTCCATAATAAAATGACTGACAATTTAACACCATTCTTTGATCAACCTTTCTAGCAATATTTGTGTTTGCCAAGAATTTTTGATAAATTTGTCATTTAGAGGATATTGTGGTGATAATATGGTCGATGGCATCATCTTTTAAAAAATATTAATGGATTTGTTTTCAAAGTTGAAAGAATGTAAATAGATTTTAAATGACAAGAATAAGTGTTAGTTCCAAATTAATTTTAATTGTGATGTATTAGTGATTCCTTCAACATAGCTAAGATAACTTAACCTAATATCAATAATAGTGATTTAGATCGGAAGATATTATAATTAAGTTTAAAAAGATGAAGATTGATTATTGCTTAAGAATGAACAAGTACTTTCATATTAAGTAAGATATTAAATCAAGCAATCTCTATACCAAAACTAAGGTTTGTGTATAAAAATTCAAGATTATAACATTACCTAAATGATTTCTAAATTTTGTTTATTCATATCATAAAGAACTCACCTCAATCATCATTATTCTTGATTTGGATCTAAGAAAGAGATTAGACAACGATGATTATATATAAAAACACTTTAATAAACATGAAATAACTTGAATCAAACTAAAATAATAAGTTTTACAAACTAAAAAACTGAAATCTACAAAGAAGAACACAACACAATTTCGGTAAAAATTCTGACACAAATATAATCCTAACTTTGGATAGTAATCCAACCCTCTTAGAAGCCTCTTTTGAAGATGGCTATTAGAGACATATTTATAGTTCATTTTGTTATCTTTCCAGATCATTAAGAATAGTTCATTTGAACATCTAGGTCAAATGTTATGAGCACAACACCAAAAGGTGTTCTAGAAAATCAAATCAGGTCAATTTGGAGAACACTTTGGTGCATGTTTTTCCTCCTACTTTATAAGCTATCTCTTTCTTCTTTTTGACCCAAAATAATGTGACAATGTCCTCTCCTACTTTCTATCCATGTGCTTGCCCTCTTAGATCAATGGATTGCCCAAAATAAATCAAATGTTATTTGTTGTGTAGACATGTAAGATTATAAATTATGCTTGGGCTGATTTAGAGGCTGATTTGGGGATAATTTAAGCATCATATAAGGATATAAATGTACCTATTATTTGGGCTAAGACTGACATTGAAACCTTGAGTGTTTGATGGTTGATGTTTGCACATAACATAAGACAAATTTGGGCTTGAAATTGATCATATGATAATATTTTTTAGGATTGGAATAAAATTGATTTTTATGGCAAATTTAGAGCACTTATTTGAATCATGATTTGCTTCAATCATCAAATAAATTTCTCTTCAATTCATTGTCCTGAATTTTGATATTAAATTTTCTGAAATAATTCATTTAAACTCCAGAAACCTATTAATACATTAAAAGAAACTTCATTACTAAAAAACACATCAATTATTATAAAAAACCTAAATAAAGACAACAAATACATATGTAAAATCTGATACTTTTGATACACAATCATCTTTCAAAAACTTAATCTGCTTCTTGCTCACCATTCAAATGAATGGCCTAAGACCCCACCATGATATTCACATCTCTTGTTGGGATTATACCACTTAGAAAAACAGTGGTTGCATTGGATCTAACAGAGTTGAGGCAACAAGTCTAGAACCTGGTAGATGTTGTTAAGCAAACTTGAGTAGTAGAGGTATGTCCATCTTGGAAAAGACATTTAAGAAGTTGATGCTACAATGAGACCTAGCTAGACCATATAAATAAGGTTTTCCACCTATAGAGTTATCTTTTGATTCATCTTTCATCATTATTCTAGAATCCCTAGCAGAAACTTTCACTCTTTTCCATCATGATAGCTTGTTCACTTCTTTCAACAATCCTCACAATATCATGTCAATCTTCTAATGTTGTTGTAATTGTATGAGGATTGTTGGAAACCTTCTAATAGCTAGGTAATCTTGGTAACACCTAAAGACACGCAACATTACCACTACCGACGTGTGAAATGATACGGTGTCTCTATTGGAGGGCCTGATGAATCTAAAACTCCTCTGTCTCATCTTCGATTCCTCACTGATAGTGTGGCAAGCAGACACCTGTAGAGGGAGTTCTATTCTATTAAAGTTTCAATCTTCCCCTTGTGTTTTCAGCTCAAACATACCTCTTTTCCCTACTTCTATGTTTTAATGTTAACACTTGTAAAAGAAAATTATAGACAATATGAAACTACTACATCCTTTCTTGGATTCTCCACTTGTAGACTCACAAATAGATTTCCGCATATGGAGTCTTGCTACATTGAAGTTCGATTTCTGTATATGTTTTCAGACCAAGTTTGGCTCTTTAACCTACTACCGTGCTTCGATGTTGAAACTAATAAGAGAAAGTTTTACAGCGTATGAAACTACTGCATCCCCTCTTATATTCTCCACTTGCTGAGCCACAAATGGATTTTTATAGAGAGAGCTTTGCCACGTTGAAGTTTGATGACTGCTCATGTTTTTAGACCAGGTCTAACTCTTCTACTTACTATAATGTTTTGGTGGTGCCACTAGTGTGAGAAAGTTTCATAGAATATAAAACTATAACATCCCTTCTTTCTTTCCCCATTGGAAGATCCACAAACAAATCTCTACAAAGAAAACTCTGCCACGTAGAAGTTCAGTGTCTAATCATGTTTTTTTTTATACTAACATAATGTGTTGCTAAACTAGAATTGCAATCACAGTGGGGGTGACTTAGAAGGAAGACCAATGCCCATGATGTGAAAAAGCTATTAGGTGTCATTGGAAGATATGGAGGTGGTAAACAATTAATAGTGCAATTGAAACAAAAGAAGATCATGTTTAATTGATGACTAAAGGTGTTGTTGCCACTATTCATGATTGCAAAGACGGAGAGGTGGTACAGCTTCGATGTTGTGACTGTTGCTAGTGGAGTGCTGACAAGAAGAGTCAATTATGTTTTCCTGTATGGGTCTTAGAGTCAATTATGTTGCCACTAACGCTAATCGTAACTCTTGGATGATGAAACAAGAATCCTAATTCTTGCCCAAGCTCTATGCTTGAACACTTTTTATGATCGGCTTGTTTTATGATCGGCTTGTTTTAACTCGCAAGTGCACGAGTGTGCGATGTAGCAATTAACTCGGTAAGATCGAGGTCATATCCACAGAGAGCTAGATCTGGAAATTAAGCTAAGTAACAAAAAAAAACTCAAGAGAAATTAAATTAGCAATAACTTGGTTGAAAATAATTGATGGATTTGTTTTCAAAGATAAAAAAAATGTAAATAGATTTTAAATGACAAGAAAAGTAAGTCTTGGTCCAAATCAATTTTAATGGTGATGTATTGATGATTCTTTCAAGATATATAAGATAAGTCAACCTAATATCAACAAAGGTGATATTAGATCGGAAGATGTTACAATGAAGTTTAAAAAAGATGAAGATTGATTATTGTTTAAGAATGAACAAGTACTTTCATATTAAATAAGACATTGAATCAAACAATCTCTATACCAAAACTAAAGTTTGTGCATAAAAATTCAAGATTATAACATTACCTAAATGATTTCTAAAATTTCTTTACAATAATAAATCATTCATGAAGAAAATAAGAAGATAAACATTAAGATTCATTCATATCCTAAAGAACTCACCTCAATCACCATTATCCTTGATTTGGATCCAAGAAAGAGTTTAGCCAACCATGATTATATATAAGAACACTTCAATAAACATGAAAGAACTTGAATCCAACTGAAATAATAAGTTTTACAAACTAAAGAACCGAAATCTATAAAGAAGAACACAATACAATTTCAGAAAAAATTCGGATACAAATCTGACTCTAACTTTGGACAGCAATTCGACCCTCTTAGAAGCTTTTTTTGGAGAAGTCTATTAGAGACATATTTATAGGAAATTATATCGCCTTTCTAAATCATTAAAGAATAGCTCTTTTGGACACCTGAGTCAAAAGTTATGTGCAAAACATTAAAAGGTGTTCTGAAAAATTAAATTAAACCAGCTTTGCAACCACTTTGGTACACGTTTTTCTTCCTCTTTTATAGGTTGTCTCTTTATTTTTTTTTACCCAAAATAATGTAACAATGTCCCCTCCAGTTTTCCATCCATGTGCTTGCCTTCTTGGATCAATGGATTACCCAAAATAAATCAATTGTTATTTGTTGTGTGGACATGTAAGATCATGGATTGTGTTTGGGTTGATTTGAAGGTTGATTTGGGGTTGATTTTGGGTTGATTTTGGGGCTGATTTTGGGCTGAATTTGAGCATCAAATAAGTATACAAATGTACTTATTATTTGGGCTAAGATTGACATTGAAACCTTGAGTGTTTAATGGTTGAAGTTTGCACACAACATAAGGCAAGTTTGGGCTTGAAATAGATCATATGATATTCTTTTCTAGAATTGGAATAGAATTGATTTTTGGGATAAATTTGGAGCACTTATTTGAACCAAGATTTGCTTCAAACTTCAACTAAATTTCTCTACAATTCTTTTTTCTGAATTCCGACATTAAATTTTCTGACATAATCCATTTAAGCTCCAAAAACCTAGCAAAACATTAAAAAAAACTTCATTACTAAAAAGCTCATCAGTTATTATAAAAACCCAAAGAAAAATAATAAATACATATGTAAAATAAGAGACTTAATGATACTTTTGATGCACAATCACCCTACAATGAATTTTTTTTAGTGATAGTCATTGTGTCACCCACAAGTCTTGAGTTCAAGATGCTTCAAGAAGGGTTTGTCCTGAAACAAATAAAGAGCACATACAACCTAAGGATAGGTTCTATTCAATATGTGAGCATGGGTAGGTTTTAGGTCTCATATCTGCCTAGTGATGATCTTCGTAAAGACAGTATAGGGGCATTACAAGAAATGGTTAAGGCACATATACCCACCATTACCAAGCAGACACTCAAATATAAGTTAGATGTTTCACGTATCTGAACCCTGATCAATAATCATAGAGCAAATCGTTAATTCCTCACCTAACTTAGAAGCTTGTGTGTGCTTTCAAAAATAAAAACAAGTGATGCATGAAATAATTCTAAAAAATACATTAAAAAAAACATTAACAAAATAAGACAAAAGGCAAAAATCCGAGCACATCAAATACACAAAGATTAGTCCAATATTGTCAAAAATAGTATCTTCCCCAGCAAAGTCGTTAAGACACGTACACCTACTATTACCAAGCAGGCACTTAGATATGAGTTGGGTGTTTCACGAATATGAACCTTAATCAATTGTCATAGGGTAGATCATTAATTTCTCACGTAACTTAGAAGTTTGTGTGTGCTTTCAAAAATAAAAACAAATCATGCATGAAACAATTCAAATAAATGCATGATAAAAAAACATAAATCAAATAATAAAAAAGGAAAAAACTCGAACACATCAAATACACAAAGCTTAGTCCAATATTGTCAGAAACAATACCTTCCCTAACGAAGTCGTCATTTTGTCGCACGTCCTTGCGCAGCATGAATGATGATTTTCATTCATTTGCTTATTGGTTCTTAGGAGCTGCCACCTAACATTTGGCTCAGGGTTACTAGGAAACCCAATTGTATTGGTCTTATTAGAGATTCATGAATCAGGGACTAGTTGTGGCTAGTGAAGGTATTAGCACCCCTAGTGCACCATACCTGAGGTATGCTGCTTCGTTGTTTGATGTAATTTAAAAGTTTTGACAATTTATCTTATTGCATATAAAAAAAAAAGTTCTCCTCAGTAAGAAAATCCTTATCTTATCAAACAAAGAAAATTTAACATTTCTAACATTAATAAAAACAAAATGAACTTTTTTTTATATCAGAAGTATATCTTACTTATAAGATCATAATACTGATCATGTACAAATCAAAACATAATTTTTTTTCTTTTTGATTTTATAATTCTAAAACATAAAAGAAAATACAAACACACAAATCCTTTTTCATTATGTTTTTCTCACACATACCCATTTACATGTTATAAAATAACCAAAAAAATCTTAAAATAAATCAAAACAATACATTATACAATTCAAAAATTACAAAACAGACCCTAAAAAATTGAAGAATTGCAGGGGAAGACTTCTAGAACTGCAAAATCCATGGGGGCACGTCTTCTCCATGCACCGTTGCCGCTGAAGGCACGTGGTTTGACACGACCAAAAGTGTAGGAGTGTCGAAGTAATCAATAACCCGACAAGATCAGGGTCGAACCACAAGGAAGATAATTATATAAATTATAAATA
>NW_011500191.1:279875-282187 GCF_000495115.2 Populus euphratica | reverse complement strand
TTACTTTTCAGTACGGCATGTCATCCACAAACTGATGGACAAACTGAGGTAGTAAACCAAAACTTTATCTTCTTTGTTACGAGCTGTTATACATAAGAATTTGAAGATTTGGGATACTTGTTTGCCTATTGTGGAGTTTGCATATAATCGTAGTGTGCATGGGGCTACAAAATTTTCACCATTTGAGGTCGTGTATGGCTTTAATCCTTGTGTTCCTATTGATCTTGTTCATATTCCAATTGATGAGAGGACATCTATGGATGGAATTAGAAAGGCAGAATTGATGAAGAAACTACATGAGCAGGTTCGATTACACATTAAGGAGAAAACAACAAAGTATGTTAAACAAGCTAACAAGGGGTGGAAAATGGTTGGGTTTGAACCTGGTGATCTTGTTTGGATTCATCTTAGTAAGGGCAGATTTCCAAGCAAACGTAAGTCCAAGTTGATGCCAAGAGCTGATGGTCCATTTCGGATTATAAAGAAGGTGAATGATAATGCGTATAAGGTAGATCTTCCTGGTGATTACAATGTATCAGCTACTTTTAATGTGAAAGACTTGACTCCATACTTGGATGATGACGACGATTATGATTTGAGGACAAATCATTATCAACCCGGGGCTGATGATGTGCATCATGGGAATGATAATCCATCTCATAAAGGTAAATCAAATATGCAAGAGGATTTAGATGGTCCAATGACAAGAGCGAGAGCGAAACAACTACAAAGGACCTTGACGAGTCGGATTGGAATGATTGAAGCTGCATCGGAGTTAAAATTTGGTAATCAGTTTCAAATTGGTTCAAGGGTGCTTATTTGCCTACAATTGGAGCTTAAAGATGGGAAGAGCCCTTAATGGTTCTTTTTATGCTGGACTACTTGAATTTGGGTTGATAATGCAAATAAGTTAAGAAATTAATGTTGTTTACGTCAGAACAGTAGATGAATTTGAACCCGAATTTGAAGTCATCCATTGCATGTGAAAACAAGACTAATCTAGGTGGATTTCAAGTTCAGAACGTGATCTTTCCAGATTGTCCAACCATGATTGCATTGAACTTTTAGCCAATATTTGAACTTAATTCCGAGAATTAAGAGTTATTCTTCCAAATTGATTTGTGAAGAACCCTACCTGACTTATCACTCTTCAATCACAAAGAGTGTGGCGTCAAAATCTTAGATTGATCTTTATGGCGTCCAGATCGACTTATCAAAGTATCACTCTAATCTATCCTCTATTTTATTTATCTTAAAAATACTATAATCCAGCCTAAACACCAAAAGAAAGACAACACAACCAAACCCATCCTTCGTCCATTTTCATCAGATTCATTGTTGCCGATTTTTGAATCATTTACGGCACAACAACATCCAATGAGTTTTATCCACTTAAATGGATTAACCAAGGTCGATACCTGGTTGGTATACATAGAATTCATTTCAAATTTTATAGTCTTAAGCTATTTTTTAAAATCAATAACGGATATTGATTACATGTAATTGGTAGACTCACGAAGCATGAACAACTCATCATTCTTAGCTTTCATGAGAAATTTATTTCTCATTGGTACATGATGTGTTTTACTAGATCTATAAAGTTTTTATATTTCTTGAGCTTTACGCTAAACATACGATGTTATAGCATTAAGGTCAAGTTTTATTTAGATATTAGTTTATGGTTTTTAAATTTCTTCAAGTTTTTTTTCCTTTAATTGCTCATTGCAAGAACAAATTTTTTATTTAGAAATGTAACATATTTTGAGACAAAAACTTTTACATAATGAGATAATATAATTAATATTCAGTAGTTTCATTTGGATATCTTGTATATTTATATTTATCTGACTTAGATCCCAATTTTTTAAATACAATACGCTTCACATAAATATAATATCTTAAATTTAAATATAATAAGATTGGTATCCTAACATTTCATATCTCATATTGAGTTTTATTAATAAATTTTAATGGAACCCCTTCTAAAAAGTAATTAATAGTTTGTAGGGCATAACCCCAGAAAGAAAAAAGAGAGAGAGAGAGAGATTTATGTTTAGCTCATTATGGACTTGCATATTTAACTCATCATAGACTGTATCAAATCTAATAGGTGCAATTTTTCATTTCAGATAACTTAATGATGTCAAGTCTAACGATCATTTATACAATTATCACATAAGCCTTTTCATGGACAAAGATAGTCTCTTCTTATGGAATTTTCATTCGGGTTAGATGAATATACATATCATCTGACAAGCACTTACATATTAGTTCTAGATATATGATACCAACTACTTTATTTTATAAAAAAA
>NW_011500191.1:269061-277898 GCF_000495115.2 Populus euphratica | reverse complement strand
TTTTTTTTTTAAAGTCCAATTGATACGATTAAAGAGTTGATATCTTATACCAAGTGCAAGAGTGTCGAAATAATAAATAACCCGACAAGATCGGAGTTGAACCACATAGAAATGAACTATAAAAAATTATAAACAATAAAGGTAAAGGAGTTAAAGAGCACTTTTAAGATATGATAATAATTTAGGGATTAAATAAGGATAAAATAATTGTTAAGGTTGGAGAATCCACTAATGGTATTTCAAATAACTATAATATAAACTCTTTTTATTATTCAACTATAAACCATACACAAAGAAAGTTCCAATCGGATTATATTTTATTAACATGATTATATTAATTATCTTATTTAAGTAATGCCAATACTTGTAAATATTGTTAGGTATTCATGGTGATAACTTATGTTAACAACAAATCAAATTCTTTTCATAGTATAGTTATTGGTTATATCATACAGTTGGGCTATGAAAGTATCAAATATTTGTTATACCAAGAGTTGTTCAACATAAAAATAGATTAACCATTTAACAAGTAAGGTATTAAGAGTGAGTAAGATAATAAATACAAAACATATTAGTATCAAACATTAAACTCCATGTTGAGGTTATACTACACTTATTTTTACACTATTAGTATAACCTTTTCACCTTGACACAATTAACTTGCTGAATATTATGAATAAGAGAAACATAGATAAAAAAAAAATATAATAATGATATACAGTACCTAAGTAAAGGAAATGAAATGAAAAGTATAAATAAGAGATTAATATAACATAAAAAATGAACATTAAAATACAAAAAGAAAGAGTAAGAGCAAGATCTTGATCTGAAAACCAAGATGCCAAAATAAATGGTCAATGCCTCATTTTATATTTCAAAATGTAGAACTATTGATTTAATGACTAATTATTAAGTGGGTGGCCACCTCTTGAATTGGTAATAATCATTAACTTATTGTCTGCAGAAAACATCATTGCTAACATCAGAATTTAAATAGATAGTCTTCATGAAAATTTTGAGAAATTATCTCAGCTTTTCAACAAAACAAGAGTAAGGTTATATGGACTTCTAGAACTTGAGTTATGGGCTGCAAAATAGATTTCAACTTCTCTGTTGTTACTATAATTTGAACTTGAAAATAATTGTTTTAAATCTTGGACTCTCATAGAATTTTTAGGCATATGTTTTAGTTTTCTATCCATATAAACCAAATCTAAATCCAAATTATATAGCTTCAGTTATGATCCAACAACCGAATGGTGTTTTAATTTGAATTCAATCAGCATATCTTTTTTAAGTTTAGCCCTCTCTTTCTCTTCTCAATTTTAGTAGCTAAACTCATCAATCAATCTTTTAATTTATGTGATAGGCCTGCATTTAAAATGAACATTTACTGTTAATTAAAGGTATCTTATATTATCATACTTGTTATTATAAAATATGCTCTAGTTAAGAAGTTATTGATGCTTTAGGTGCAAAATGATGATATAAAACCTTGATAAAAATACACTTTTAAGTACTAATCACCAATCATAAAAACTATTACAATGCCAAATACTCACTTACATGTAGATTGAAAAATGTAAGTGGTAGTATTTAAATCAGGAATATCCTCTCCTTCTAGTTGACTATATACCATTTGACTATTATAAGTTGAATTACTAACTGATTTGGTATAGAATAAAAACTATGTCCTCTTTCATTAACTATAGTGGACGATAATGGTTGGATTTTTTCAAGGCAAACACAAGAATGAAGAGAGAGAGAAAACAATGAAGAAAAGAAATGGAAGAAAAAGGGCCACTTTGTGGCTTCTTGGTCGTCATACACCGCCATAGAAAAGAGCTGCTACCTATTCTAATGATTAGGGAGAGTCATAATATGATCTTAGAGAAAGTCACATGCATTGTCTAAAAGCAGTGAACTTCCTCGTATATCAGCACATGTGAGCATACACTATTATTTTTTAATTTGGCTTTTCGTTAAAGTCTTTTTTATTTTGTCCTTGATTCTTTGATAACTTTTTATTTATTTTTTTAATTTGGTCTCTAAAGGTTTTATTGTTTTTTGGTTTGGTCCTACATTGCATTCCATTCAAGCTCAATAAAGACTTAACTAGTGTCATGACCAGGTTAGTTTATTATGATTGTGTCATGACCCTGCTAGTGAATATGATAAGTTAAGTTGGGTTAACTAAAGTTAATAAAAAATGGTGTTGTTTTTTTATTGCTCTCTAATTTTTTTTTTATTATTTTATTCTTTAACATTTTGTTGTTTTGCTATTGAGCCTAATCAAGTTTGGAAAAGGTTAAAATGATGCCATCTTGAAAAGTTTTTCGAGAGCCATATCAAGTTTTCAATAAGGTGACTGAGTTGTGTGCTAGGCCTACTTGGTCAAATAGGTTATGTCGAGCCAACCCCAACATGACATGATTTGAAACCCAAACCATCCAATGAACCAATAAGACAACGCGAAAAAAATATAAACCAAAGAAACTATGCTCGCAAGTAATTTTGTTTTAATTCAATTTTTATTTTTCTCTTATAAAAGAATATAGAAGAATAATTAAATAAAGAAGCTAAATAGCATGACACATCACAAATTTTGTGTTCTTTATATGCATCTATCACTTAGCATCCCGGTTTAGTATTTGTTTATCATTAACAATTTTTTTAGTATTTACTATTGCACATGGCGATTAATTAATTTTTTTATATACAAATCGAGCTTTTAATACGCCTTTTAGATTTTTCATTGTTAACTCAAATTTTAATATTGCTTATATTTTTTTTATTTACACATGTTTTTTATCCTTAAATTAATTTTTGATATATTCATAGTATAGCATGGATACCAAAACTAGTCATTAACTAGTCTCAACTATAAGTTAAGGAGGACTGATATCTACTTAGTAGAGATTTCTACCAAACCAATATGAATGTAAATGTTTTATGAATAATTAATGTTTTAGCTTGGTTATTTATTTGATAAAAGAAGATTATGGATATTGTTAAATTCATTCATAATATAATCCAAACTCAACTTGCAATATATGTTAATACAATTAATTTCAATCTATTTCTTGAGATTTTACACAAATTCACTCTCTTTTTCTGAGTTTTTGTTTTGTATCCCATCAGAAGTTTTTATACTGAATCAACTAACAAAAACTTTTTTTTTTCGGTCCTTGAGATTTGATCCTTTAGAACCTTGTACAAATAATTTGACAAGATATTTTTTTTTTTAATTATAGCTAACATCCAAGTGTCAGCATTAACAGGTTTAGTAGTTGCTTTATTAGTTGATGGCTACAACACAAAAGATTAAAATTGTTTCACTTTGAACATCAAGCTTCTAAGTTCTAAGGTTTACTGGCACAAACTTGTTAATGCACTAAACCTAGCTATGATTAGGTTTAACAGTGCGCTATGATTAGGTTTAATAGTGCGCTAAACCTAGGTATATTGGGTCTGGCATTAGCAAGACCCAAGAGATTATTGATTCTAACACCATTAATTCTATATAATTTACACAAAATTATAGAGGAATTATTTCTCAATAAATAGACTTAATTAAACAAGTCTATTAGCTGAATTAAAGTCTATAATGGTCTACTGTGTCTTCATCCTTTTGCTTTGTTGGATAAAATGAGTGGAATATAACTCATAATACAACTTAAAATATCATAAAAGTAAAATCACATTACATTCTTTCCTCTCCACAAAAAAAGACAAGACTCGTGAGTTATAAATATACTATGAGACTTTTAGAAGAAAGATTCACAATATTTATTTTTTACTACATATATATTTTTAGAGCATATCTCTCTAGAATATTATTATATTTTCTCTCTCTAAAAAAATATTTATTTAAATATCAGAGAGTCCCCATTTCCACTAAAATATACCTTTTGCTAGTACTAACCATAAGTTACATTGACCTAACAAGCTATAAACCACCGTGGTTAAAGAGAATTGATGAAATTGCTAAAACCAATTGATTATTTGATTATCTAATATGAGAATTCTATTTCTTGGCTATTTGGATTTTTGGTATTTCATTAGTTTTCAATATAAACCTTACTAAAAAGTTAATTAATTATCTTTCTCACTTTTTTAAATATAAATGATATACATCATACCATTTGAACCTTTTAAATCAGTATAAGATTTTATAATGAAAGAGTTTTATTTTATCAAATTTTAAAAATTTAAAGACTTAAAAAACTTTTTTTCTCTTACTTTGGGTAATTTGAAATTTTGAAGAAAGACATTGATACTTCTAGAGATATATTGAAAACAAATTACAATTAACTTGAATTAGTGTAATTTATCTTTGTATTTTTTGAGTTGTCTTAGATATAACTTTATATGTTTAATTATAGTCAATATATCTTTAAATATAAGCATAATCTCTCTAATAGAATAAAAACTTTTATTAGAATTTTTTGTCAATGATTTTTGATATGTGACTTGCAAATGATTTTTTTTTTTAAAAAATTAACTTTATTTATTAGCATATCCCTATCATATAAATATATAATTATTTTAAATGTAATTACAAAATTATTACTTATTTCTTAAAGTTACAAATTAGTTATTTACTTAAAACTAATAAATAAAATTATGTTTAAAAATAATTATTTACTTGATTCTAAAAGGATTAGAAAAATCACTTTCCACGTTATTTCACGAGGGTAGTTTTATCAGAACTTGTTTTCACGGGAGATTGTTTTTATATCTAGGATATATTGCATGCAATTAGACATGTTTTACCATGAGATAGTTCATAAAATGGAAGGGCATATTAAGTAAAATTTTCATAATAAATTAATAGTTTTTTTCATTCAATATAAGCATACACTTACCCAAAACATATATTATTTTAATTCTCATGTTAAATAATAAATAGTGATTGATTAATAGATGTTTAAAACCTAACACGTTGTACATATGATGTTGGAGAAATTTTTAGATCAAGTATTTATTTCTATACTTATTTTTATTTAATTTAGGAAAATATTTTCTTTTATGATGTTTTTATTCTTCCTATTTAATTTAGAAATTTCTTCCTATTTAATTTTGGAATTTTATTTTATTTATTTATTTTAGGTTTAAGACTAGTATAAATAAGATTATTTAGTTTGTATTTCATGAGACTATTTAAAGAGAAAACATTCAGTAATAAAATCTTGAATTAAAGTTTTTGTATGATGACCTAGTTCGGTAGAATTTTATGTTGTTTCTACTTGCTGTATTTTTTGTATTGTTTTTGTATGTGTTAGTTGGTATCAAAACTTTATGTTAGTTGGTATCAGAGTTCAATGATTCCTAATGGTGTTGTGTGATGTTGAATAATCATAATTAGAAGAGATAATCACAAAACAAGACATGTTCTTGTAGGAGGAGATGAAGAGGTTCTTTCTTGAGAAATAGAGATTTAAGAATTAGTGATAAAAGACATGCAATAATAAATTACAGAATTAACACGTTATCTAATGGTGATAAATTTCTTAATATATGTTGAAGAATTATCTCGTTAATTAGAGAATATAAACAAGAAAAAACTAGAGGGAAGTTATCATAACTTCATAGTTAATTTTGAAAGCTCATTCAAAAGTATAAGAAGAGGATATAAATATGGATTAATATTCTCCACCAAATTACAATAATTACAATATTTTATTTCGATAATGATTATGTTGATAATGTTATTATAAACAATGTTAGTAATAGATGTGAAAACATAAAAAATATTCTTATTGATAAGTTTAAGGTCAAGTACAAAGAAAACAAGGAAAGTGCTCAACAAAAGAAAATCGTTCATTTATATCACAAATTATGAGTGCATAACATATATTGATTTTTTTATAACAAGTTTTTTTATGAATGAGTTAATAAGTTTATTATTTCATAAATGAATATTTATTCAATGATTATATAAATACAACATATGTTGATAAACCTAATTTGAGGTTTGCAATTCATTAGTGTAAAAGTAAGTATAAAAGAAATTATTTATCAATTAATGTTTCTTATATAACATTTAATATGAAGGGACTAAAATTGATATATAAAATTTTTATATACATGAAATGAAGAAAGAAAAATGGTTGGAGAGTCGTGATTAGAAATTCATAGAAATTATTTGTTTCCATAGTTATTGTTATTTAATTTAGAAAAATATTGTCCTTTATGGCTTTTTTTATTCTTCCTATATAGTTTATTATTATTTTTATTTAGCTTAAGGTTTAAAAATACTATAAATAGAATTATTTAGTTTGTATTTCAAGCGGTTACTTAAAGAAAAAATATCAAATGATAAAATTTTAAATTAGACTTTTTATACAGGAACCTTACTTGGTAGAATTCTGTGTTGTTTATGCTTATTGTTTTTCTTGTATTGTTTTCATCTATGTTCATATAGTTATTCAAATTCTTAACTTAATGAGCAATGAATAGATATTAATTTTTTATTTTAGGTATAAATATGAATATGTAACAAGTTAAATTGATAAGCATGATTTGTCATCTTTGCATACTTAGTTATCAAAATTTAAATCTCAAATAAAATTATAATATTAAAATTCTTATAAATTTGTTATTCTTGTTTTATATTATTTATATTTGATTAGATTGGAGAGATAAACATGATATCAATAAAATTATTCCAAGAATACTACCAACTCATGAAGAAAAGAAAAAAAAATCCATAGTCATTTTGGTACTAAATCTTTTTTATCTCGTTAACATACCTTACACTTTGTTATATCTACACTTTGTTACAGGAAATAGACTTACTAAATAGTTTGGATTGGAAAATTGATAATCAAGATATAAGTCAAGATAGTTCATAAAAAGTTCAAATATAAATTGAACTATAAAAATCTAGATGCAAGAGATCTTGTCCTATAAAATACCTTTCCATCAACCATTTAGGGCTCTTAGAATACAACATCAATAAATGTATTTTAAAAAAAAGTTTACTAGTTATATTACTCGTACATCATCAAGGATATGCATACAAACTGTGAATTGATAATGTTTTAATTGCTAAGGATCTTAAAAAGAAAAAAAAAACCTTTGAACCATATAAAGTATACATGTTAGGAGTCGAAGTATGCATAAAATAAAAAGCGTTATCCATGTAAAGCAATAGTTAAAGAGATAACGAAATTATATTTGTCAATTTGAAATGATAAGCATATAGTAAATAATTATTACTGAAACCTTAAAAAAAATGAATGAATAGGATTTGAGAAAATAAGTAAATAGATGACATAAAACATTTAACAAACTCTTTGTGAAAATACAAATAATCTTAGGGAAAAAAATCAATATTCAACAACATCACAAACGCATAACCTTTCCATACAAAAACTAAAAGGTATATTAATTGTGGATCTCCCAAATCGAAAAAAACATATTTAATGATTTAATGAGTTAAATTATCAAATGAAAAAAATTAAGAGAATGCAACTAATGAGAGACCAATAATCTCTTTCAACCAGGTTATATTCCGAGGCATTCTAAGATAATGTAAAATGCATGTTTTAAAGCGAAATATCTCATAATAAAAAGCTTGTTTGCCGAGATCTTTATTACCAACAAAGTGTCAAAAATATCATAACAACCAATCAAAGGCTTTTATTGAACAAATCATAGTAAACAAAAAGATGGCAATCAAAGACAATGAAAAAGAAGATTCTAACAAAAAAACAAAAAAAAAACAACAATATTGCAAAAGTAAGGGATAAGAGAAAAAAACATTAAAAGGATAGATTAATGAATAGATAGATAGATAAATGGAAAGGTAAATTACAAAACCTAAACATCTTCCAAACTTAATATTCATAGTAGAATAAGAAAATGAACGTTCCTTAACGGATAAAAGAAGCCTAAGGCAATGTTTTTGAAGATGCAAGATGCAAAATAACTTGAAGCTTAAAAGATGGTCAAGTGAAGACGATCAAGGCCCCTATGGAACACATGAATAATAAATAAATTTAGTATCAAAAGACAAAGGCACACCAAATTAAATAATTAACCATTATTGAAATAAAACTTAATCCTTTAACTTGCACATCATAATAATATAAATCATTGATAAAAGTTTAGTTCATGGTACCCCATCCAAATAAAAGTGTGACCAAAATATTCTAAAGCTTAAAAAAGAAGAGAATATGATTTTTTCAAAACAGGTGCTTTCTAAACAAACCAAACACCCAAAGGCAATAAAAGCAACAAAAAATCCATAATAAAACCATCCAATAATGCTGCATGAAGATACTACCATGCATGTTTCCCACCTTCTTTAGACGTAAAATTCTAAGTTAATGGTTGTCATTGACTGATGGCCAATCATATTCTGTAGCATATTTGGTAACTCGGATCGTATCAATCAATACCACATATCATGTAGGCAATAACAAAATCTTCCTCATAAATAAAAGAAGAAATAAGAACAAAAAACTCAGCAATAAACCACCTTCAAAGCAATAAACCATAAATACAAACATAATAAAAACCAACAACATGAATATAAAAAGCAATCCTAGGTGCAACAACAGAGAAATGTTTAACTCAAAATACCAACCAACATAGAGTGATATCTAAGACAAATAGCGTAAATTAATAAAAAACTTGAAAAAATTGTCATAATAATACCTCATACAAGTACCAACAAAGCAAATAATAAAACAAGAATCATGTTATCTCAAGCACAATAAGCAAAACCCAAACTTGTGAAGCCATAAAAAGGAAATGAAAAAAAAAAAAGAGTTAACATGATGGTTAAAAATAAGAAAACTAAAACCAACCAAAAAGACAAAAAAAAA